>NC_058131.1:73232991-73262949 GCF_016433145.1 Gracilinanus agilis
TATATATATATATATATATATATATATATATATATATACTTATAACTCTTTGGATATAATTCCAAAAATGTTCTCCAGCATGATTGGACTAATTTACAATTCTACCAACAGTGCATTAGTGTCTGAGTTTTTCAACATGCTCTCCAATATTTGTCATTTTTCTTCTGTCATGTCAGCCAATCTGATAGGTAAAAGGCAGAGTTGTTTTAACTTGTATTTCTCTAATCGGTAGACATTTAAGTCACTTTTATGTGGCTGTTGGTAGCTATTATTTCTTCTGAAAACTGACTGCCTTATAAACTGAGATAATTTAAAAATTGGGGAATGTTTCCTATATTTATAAATTTTGCTCATTTTCCTACATATTCAAGAAATGAAGCCCTTATCAAAGAAACTTACTATAAATTTTACCCAATTTCCTGGTTTCCTTCAAATTTATTTACATTGGGTTTAAAAAAATTTAATTTTATGTAGCCAAAATTATTCATTTGAGTTTTAATAATCCCTTTTGTCTCCTGTTTGGTGATAAATTCCTCACTTATGCAGAGATCTGACAAGTAAATTGTTTCATGCTCCTCTAATGTACTTATTCTTTCATTTGTTATAATGAATCTATCCATTTTGACTTTGTCTTATTACATGGTGTGATAAATTGGTTTCTGTCTAATATCTTCAGAAGTACTTTTAAGTTTTCCAAGAATTTTTGGGAAATAGAAAGTTTTTATAACAAAAGTTTAGATCTTTGGATTTATCAAACAAGAATTGTTATGGAAACTTACAACTAAATATTGTAAACCTAACCTAAATCTACCTAACCTATTCAACTGATCCACCACTTATTTTCTTAACCCGTACTAGATTGTTTTGATGACTACTATTTGTTTGTGTGAAACTAATAACACTGTCTAAAATTTATACTGTGAGGTTACTTTCCTCACTTTTTTCACTGATTCATGTAATATTCTTGAACTTTTATTATTGAAGATGAATTTTGCTATAATTTTTCTAGTTCTACAAAATAGTTCTTTGGTAGGATAGTTTTATTGATGTTGCATTGCATAAATTCATTAGGTTAAATTGTCATTTTTATCATAATTTTTTGGCCTAAGCCTGAGAAAATATTTTTTCTGTTTAGATTTGTCTTTAATTCTGTGAAAAGTATTTTATAACTGTGTTCATATAATCATTCAATTTGTCTTGGAAGGTTAAATTCCAAATAATTTATAATGTATGCAGCTATTTTAAATGAAATTTCTCTTTCCATCTCTTACTGCTGGATTTTGTTGAATATATATATATATATATATATACATATATATATATATATATATATATATAAAATTCGGTGGATTTATTTTGCAACTTAGCTGAAGTTGTTCATTGTTCCAAATTTGTTTTTTAGTGAATTCACTGTCTCTAAAGTATACCGTCCATATCATCCACAAAAAAATTTAAATGTTATTTCCTCATTGGCTATTTTTTAATCTTCCAATGTCTTTTTATTCTCTTATTACTAAAGCTAGCAGTTCAAATGCAATACTGAATAATAATGGTGATTAATGGACATCATTGCTTCACTCCTGATTTTATTAGGAAGGCTTCTAGTTTATCCCTCTGACAAATAATAATTAGATCTTAGGCTTAGATACTATTTATCACTTGAAGAAAAATTCAATTGATTCCTATGCTTTATAGTACTTTAAAAAGTTATCAATATTGTATTTCGGCAAATGATTTTTTTGCATCTATTGATATAATTATTTGCCTTTTATTTTATTTGATATGGTCAATTATACTGATAATTTTCCTAACATTGTTAATTCATCACACAATTCGTATCCCATTCAAGTCATTATATTTATAAGTTTACAATTATTTTCATACTAGCATTTAAAAAAATCTTTATCAATATTCATTAACAAAATTGATTTATAGTTTCCTTTCTCTGTTTTCACTGTTCCTTGTGAAGGTATAAGAAACTATACTTATGTCATAAAATGAGTTCCGTAGGATTCCTTTACCTATAATTCCTAACCTGTGAAATTATATAAATCAATCAATCAAAGCAACAATAACTATATTAACTAATAAGTCTATAGCACTTCAAGATTTACAGCTCTTTCATATGAATTATCTCATTTGCTCCTCACAATTGTGATGATAGAAATCACTCTCTAAGTTTGTCCTACCCCATACTCCATTTTTTACTTTCCTATATTGCAGGACATAGGTACATGGAGAATAAAGGTGTGGGGTAGAGTCCTCTCTCTCTCTCTCTCTCTCTCTCTCTCTCTCTCTCTCTCTCTCTCTCTCTCTCTCTCTCTCTCTCTCTCTCCCTCTCCCTCTCCCTCTCCCTCTCTCTTTCTCTGTCTCTCTCTCTCTCCCTCTCTCTCTCTTTCTTTCTCTTTCCCCAGAGGTTGGCACTACAGGGCTTTTGCCAGCTAAGCAGCTAAGTGGCCTTGGGATTTCAGCTTAGGTATTTTTCTAGATAGGTAAGATTTTTCTGTCCCCTTCCTTAATTTCCCTTTTCCACATATCTCCATTTTTATTAAAATTATATTGTTAAGATCTACTGACTCTTGACTTGAGAGTTGATTTTATAACAGCAACCACAATATTTTTATTAATATTACATTTAATAATTTTATTTTCATTTATTACTCAACAAATATAGTACCTAAGCATTAACATTAAACCTGTGTCATAGATGAAGAAAGTGAAGCAGAGAGTTTACATAATTTTCTCAAGGTCATACAAATTGAATTTGTTCTCAGGACTTATTTATTGCAAATCTAGTTTTCTAGGGACCAGGACATCTTTCTCATTCAATTGTTATGATTAAAAATATTTTATAAAACCTAAAATGTCATATAAAATTGAATTACTCACATTCTTAGACTATATTCTTACATACATTGAAATATCCAAGTAAATCAACTATTGAGTCAACTTATCTGGAGATCTCAATGATTTTTTTTAAACTATTACCTTCTGTCTTGGAGTCAATACTGTGTTTTGTCTCCAAGGCAGAAGTGTGGTAAGGACTAGGCAATGGGGATTGAGTGACTTGCCCAGGGTCACACAGCTAGGAAGTGTCCGAGGTCAGATTGGAACCCAGCACCTCCCATTGCTAGGCCAGGCTCCCAATCCACTGAGCTGCCCAGCTGCCCCTTCAATGAATTTTTAATTAACAAAAACTTATAATACACCCAGAATCTTTAGGACCATAATCAGAGCTCTAGAATGATAGAAATGAAAAAAGCAAATAAATAAAAACACCATTAAAAACAAATTAGATAATCTCTTCCATCAAGATCATAATCTAAATTTGGAAGACAATATATCATATTAGCATGAAAATATACAACATATACCATAAAAGTTAAAATATAGAATTTCATAATGAATTTAAGGAGTGTTTGTGACTAAATTCCCAAATGCAATTAAAATTAGATAAATAAAACAAAACATATAAACCAGAAAGAAATTTAAACAGTAAACAGAATTTGGATAATGCTAGATTTGATAGACCTCTGGAGAATATTAAATAGGAACATGAAGGAATGTGCCTTTTCCTTAATAGAACATGACACTTTCATAAAAATTGAACATAGAAAAGAATAAAAAAGTCTCACAGGCAAATGTAGAAAATGGAAATGTTAAATGCATTCCTTTCAAATCATAATGTATCAAATTACACTTCATGAAGGGCTGGAGAAAAAGACTAAATTAATTGGAAACTAAATAATCTTCTATTAAACATGATGGGGTCAAAGAACAAATCAGTAAAATAATTTCATTAAATAGAAGACAACAAGAAGACAACATAACAAAAAAATTTGGAGATATAGCCAAAGCAGTTCTAAGTGAACAATTAATATATTTCTAAATGCTTACATCATAAAATTAGATAAAGAATAGATCCATGAATTGGATTTAAAAAAACCTAGCAAAAGAATAAATTAAAACCTGCAAACTAAACAATAAAGTAAAAATTTTGAAAATCAAAGGTGAGATTAATAAAATTGAAAACAATAAAATTATTGAGCTAACAAATAAGAAACGTGGGGATGCTTTGTGACCTCTGAATTGGGGAGGTTCTTAACAGAGAATATTGGATGAAGTATGGTGAGTGGTGTGAGTGAAGAGGGTCCTTTCTAGATTTGGAGAGGAGTCATAGGCAAAGTCATGAGGTAAGAAAGAACAAGTTAATATCAGTGTATGGTATCAGAATGAGTTAGTAATTTGACTGGAGCCATAGTATCCCTGTGAATTTGCTCTGGAAACAGATTATCAAAGTCCTTGAGTAAAAGAATGAGTTCATTTTTTTTAAAATGATGGAAGAATGGAAATTTCTGAACAATGCTCAAAGGATTGTGATAGTAACTCCTTTGGAAGAATTGGAGAGGGAATAGATTGAAAATAGGGCGACCTGTGACAAAACTATCACAGCATTTTCAGCAAGAGGATTGATGAAGATCTTAACTAAGTTTTGGCACTGTAAGCAGAGAAAAGGAAGCAGACATGAGAACTTGAGACTGAGATAAAATCAATGGGACTTTGCCACTGATTGGGTATGGGGTAAAGAAGACTATTAAAATCAGTACATTTTTAAAAAAAATTATTATTCAAAATGACTGGGAAGAGAGAGCTTGTGGGAAGATGGTAGAATCAGATATGATACTGCCTCACTTTCCAAAGTTTCCCACCAACGATCAGAATAACTCCACAATTTTAATGCTAAAAACAGCAACAATGGGGGGAAATTGGGAGTACAGCAGAACAGCCAGGGACAGGTTGGAAAAGGGTTGTCTGACATCTCTGGCTTCATCATTGCCTGTTAATCCAAGCACCCCAGAGCAAGCACAGAGGAATAAACAAGGCACAAATACTAGGCACAGTTCAGATAAATTTACCTATTGTACTTTGATTTAGGAGCTAATTTTTCAATGGTAGATACTAGTGAGGTCAATGGGCAGTGAACCCTGGGGTTACCTGTGTGGGCTGTAGCTTCAGCTCCAGAGGTTCCCCACTCATTTACTGGGGGGTGTTGACTACTGATCAGGGAAGGATCCTAGGGGTTCATGCACACTGACCAGACACTGGCTCTGTCCCAGGTTGCACCTTTGGTAGAAGGAGTGAAGAAGGATCATATCCTGGAGAGTGAGGTTACTAAGGATACAATGTCTGCTTGCTGTCACTCATTGGAGTGTGGGGGTCCTGGTTGCCATCTAGGTATAGGGGGAAGCTGGGTGACCTGCCTGATTGAAGGGGCAGAATTATCAGAGGTGACCTGGGCTCAAGTTGGAGCACCCAAACTCAATCTTAGACTGGAATTTGAGGGAATAGGGAGACTACACTTTGCCCTGCATTTTAGAAATTAGAATTAACTAAATCCTAGGAAATAACAATCACTAAAAAGTCTGAAATCTAAGGCATTATTCCCTCATACCATGGGAAGATAGTCCAACTCACACATAAAACGAATAATTAAATAATTAAAAAATTAGACTAAAATAATTAAACTAAATAACTAAACATAAAAATAAAAGAATAGTCATTTGGCCACTATTCTTTTTTCTTTCTAGGTTATACATGTGTTATCATGCAAAATTACTTCCATATTAGTCATTTTATAAGAGAATATTCATATAAAACTAAAACACCCAAATAAAAACAAATAAACTGAAGTAAAAAAGAGTATGCTTTGACCTGCATTCCAACTTAAATAGTTCTTTCTCTGAAGGTGAATAGCATTCCTTGTCATAAGCCTTTCATAATTTTCATAGAAGATTGTGTTTCTGGGAGCAGCTAAATCTTTCACAGTTGGTCGTCATATAATATTGTTGTTATTGTGTATAATGTTATCTAGGTTCTACTTATTTAACTCTGCTTCAATTCATGTAGGTCTTTAAAGCTCTTTCTGAGTTAATCCTGCTCATTCTTTCTTATACCTCATTAGTATTCCATTACCATTATACACCATAATTGGTTCAATCATTACCCAAGTGATGGATATTCCTTCAATTTCCAATTATTTGTTACCATAAAAAGAACTGTTACAAATATTTTTTTTGTGCAAGTAGGTCCTTTCCCCCTTTTTTTTATCTCTTTGGAATATAAACCTAGTAGTGGTATTATAGGATCAAAGGTTATGCAGTTTATAGTTTTTTTTTTCCTTTCCTTGACTTCATTTAGGGTTTTCTTGGCAGTAATACTAGAGAGGTTTGCCATTTGCTTCTGCAGCTCATTTTATAGATGAGGAAACTGAAACATACAAGGATAAGTGACTCACCCAAGGTCACACATCAAGTGAGTTTTTGAGGCCAGATTTGAATTCAGGAAGATGAGGTCCTTACTCCAGGCTTGTCACTCTATGTATTGTGCCACATAAGTTTATACATAACAAATACGTGTATCTGTTTTGCTTGACATGATTATTTGTTGTAAGAATTATATTGTTGTTGTTATTGTGTTTCATTGGGGAAGAAAAGATCATTTTGTTTTCATGTTAGAAAAATAAGATTTTTGAAGCATTTTATTTTTTAGTTATTTCCTTCGCTTATGTGGAACCAAACTGACTTCAATTTGTTTTTTACATTTTATAATAATTTTATTTTATCTTTTCCCTATTATTTTATTCCAATGACAAATTGATACATAAATTTTCTGGGATTACATGATTTTTTCTTCCTGTATTTGGTGGGTGGTTCCACTGAGTTATAAATGTGTTATTTCTATTGAAGCATTTAAAAAAAACACAGAAAAAGAAAAGTTGTTCAGCAGGAAGCACTAACAAGCAGGACAGCATTGAAAGTGGCATGTTGAATTCTTATATACTTTATAACAAGCAAGTTGCTATATAGTAGAGATTTATAATTCCACATATCCTCTTTTCTATTTTGTTTTGCATATGATCATGTTCTTTTTTTTGGTGTTCATTAAATTCAGAAATTTAAAGTGAAGTTTAAAATATAAATGCATTTTGATTGATAAAATATGCTTTGGGCCTTTTTTTCCCTTCTTAATAAAAAAATCTATTCCCTAAATAAAGGTTTCATCAACCTGAAAAAAAAAAAAAGATTAAACAGAAGAGATGGTATAGAACAATATTTTTACAAATCTGAAAGTTACTACCACAGTCCCAGTGTACATATTTGTAAGGATTTTTTCTGTGGCTATTGGTCTTTAAAAATAAAAAAAAAAAACACAAAATGCTGCACATCTGGAATTCACAAACTGAAGCTCACAACTAAACCTTCAGTTTACTATTAAAATATATATCTCTTTGTTCAGTAGAAACAACTGTATGTACCAAAGACTTTTTTCTCTTTTCTTTTTTCCTTTTTGTTTTGCTTTTGTGTGTGTGTATGTATGTGTTTTGCAAAAATAGGATAACAACTTCAGATAGCATTTTAATGTTACTGTAAGACCAATGAACTAATTTTATTTCATGCACATGGTTTACAGTGCAGTAGACAAATAAATTATATTTTTTTCTGATCATAAAGTCATATTCTATGAAAATATGTGCAAAAAGCTTAATTCATTACAAAAAGTATTGTGAAGAGATATAGGATGGATGCAAACTTTGAAACAAATGGTTTTCTTTGCAGGAATTTTCTCGCTGTTTATTTTTCTTTCTTGTGTCTGCATACAACAGACCGGCCAATTAAGACTTCTCTTGGGCTTTATTAAGAACAGAAATACAAGGAATCACAGTAAGAAATTTGTATCTTCAATTCATTAACTATCAAACACAATCAAAACATATCCATCATCTTAGAAAACTATGAGCTTTCTTTCAGGAGTTGTGCCCAGGCAGGAAAGTGATATATTTAGGAGGGAAAACATGGTTTCCAACAAGAATAGATGCGTTTGTAGAACAACGTACTTGACATTAGCAAGATCCAGGAACTTTTTAATATTTAACTGACACTATAATAGGTACATCACCAGATTCTAATATCTGAAAATCCCATGACCTCCGTCCCCAGCTCTCCCATGGCCCAAAGCATGAGAAAATACCTGAAATACTACAAACATTACCTTCAGATGAATGATTCCAGTGCCTGGTGTCTAACTTGCAAAGAAAGATGTTACATTGTTGGAAAGAAAAGTAAATCAAGGAAAATGAAGTCATAGTACATTAATTCCCAAATTTCCCTGCCAAATGGTTGGATCAGTTCTCAACTTCATCACCAGTATATTAGTGTTCCAATTTTGGTTCATGCCCTCCAACATTTACCTTTACTATCAAATTGCACAATCTGATAGATGTGGTGCCACTGAGTGGTTTTAATTTGTCTTTTTCTAATCAAGAGTAACAGAAGATTTTTTCATATAATTATTGACAGCTTTTATTTCTTCATCTGAAAACTCCTCAGACAATTTGCCAATTGGAAAATGCCTTGTATTTGTCTAAATTTGACTAAGATCTATGTGAAATTAACATTAAATATAGTTTCTTATCTAATCAAATGACCATTAAGAAAAAAGCCAAGTCATGTGATGAAGACATCATGACCACCTGAAGCTTTGAATTCCTGAATGGGCTGGCAGATGACATACTGAAGGACAGAACTCATGACCAGAATGTCCTATCAGAGAGCCCAGTAGAAGTAACATCAATGACCATATAAAAGATGGGGTAGTGGTATAAATGAGGTATCTTTTGTTTAAGACCTCATCCTGAGGGAATATTCCCCTCATTTTGCCCAGCAGTCTCTGGTCTTATCTTTCCCATGTTGGTCCTTGTAAAATGGGCTGATTTGGGGAACTGAAGAATTGCAGAGCAGCCAGGAGACTTTCTTGTTAGAAAGTCCTGATGGTATTTTTTCTCTTTTTCTCTCTCACATTTACAAATAAATAATTAAAACTCAATATACTGTTTCTAAGATTAATTTCAATTATAACATATCTCTATATCTTTGAAAAATGAGCTATTTATCAGAGAAAATTGCCATAAAATGTTTTTCCGCAGTTTATTGGTTCCCTTCTTTATCTTGGTTACCTTCCTTTGTTTGTATTGATCACTAAAATTTGACAAAAAAAAATAAGACAAAGAAAAAGAACCCAAGAACCAAACTATAGATAACTATTATGGAGACAGATAAGATCTGGGTTCAAACTTGTTGTACAACATTGAAGTAAAACAACAACAACAGCAACAACAACAACCTTACTTCTAAAATAATGAAGAAAAATATCAAATGGTCAGAAGTTCAAAAAGAGTTTTTGAAAGGGCTTAAAAATAAGATTTCAGGAGTTCCAGGTTAAGATGGCGGCAGAGTAAGAAGCAGCTCTTAACCTCTCCTGACAGAAACACACAAAACTCCTCAAGGGGACATAAAAACAAGTCCAGATGAATGGAGGAACCCCACAACAGGGCACAGTGTGGAAGGTACGAGGAATCGAGGCATTTCCATGCTATAAAGGGGTGAAACAGCTCTCACTAAATCGTGGGCTGAGCAACCACCCCACCCCCAACCCCTCCACACACAACACCTGTAGGGCCGAAGCGAGCTAAAAAGAAATAGAGCAAGTTTGGGGCACCCATCGAGTCATTAGCAGCTCCGGGGCCTGTTCCTGAGAGCAGCAAGATTTAGAACCCCAAAAAGCTAACAAAAGCACTCAAAATTTGAGCTCAGGAGCAGGACGCCAAGAGCGGACACAGGAAGCAGAACTCGGGCTCAGAATGCAGACGTGGGCGGAGGCGTGGGTGGAGGCAGACACAGCCACGAGCTAAAGCTCTGAAACCCTGAGTGGGGAACCAGTGCAGACTGGTATACAACTGTGGAAGCAGCGCCCTGAGACTTGTAAAGAAACCTCTGGCAGACACTCAAGCAAGGGGGTCTACCAGGGGCATTGACCTGAGAAGCTGCTGGGCTAACAATGGCTACCCAGTCTCAGGAAGTTCAGAAGAGAAAGATTAACAACAAGAAAAAGAAGTCTTTAACACTCGACAACTTTTACACAGAGAAAATCCAGACAACCGAGCAAACAGAGGAGGAGAACAAACAAGCATCCGGACCCTCCTCAAATAAGGAAAACTCCTCACAAGCTATGGAAGAGTTCAAAACTGAGGTTTTGAGGGAAATGGAAGAGATCTGGCAAGAAAATAACTGTTTAAAAGGTAGAATCTTCCAATTAGAAAGTGAGGCTCAGAAACCAAATGAACTGATTAGCAAATTGAACACCAGAAATGACCAGATTGAAAAGGAATACCAGAAGATTATGGCCGAAAACCAGAAGATTATGGCCGAAAACCAGAAGATTATAGCCGAAAATCAATCCCTAAAGGGTAGAATTGAGCAAGTAGAAGCTAATGATCTCTCAAGACAACAAGAACAAATAAAACAAAGTCAAAAGACTGAAAAAAAAGAAGGAAACATGAAATATGTCAATGAGAGAGTGACAGACCAAGAAAACCGGTCTAGAAGAGACAATTTGAGAATAATTGGTCTTCCAGAAAAACCAGAAATTAATAAAAAAATTTAAAAAAAAATGCCCTGAAGTCCTACAACTAGAGTGCAATATAGACATTGAAAGGATGCACAGAACACCTGCGACATTCGATCAAGAAAAGAAAACACCCAGAAATATAATTGCCAAATTCAAGAGTTTCCAAGCAATAGAAAAAATCTTACAAGAAGCCAGAAAGAAACAATTCAAATATCAAGGAGCACCAATCAGGATCACACAGTATCTGGCAGCCTCCACGCTAAAAGATCACAAGGCTTGGAATACGATATTCAGAAAGGCAAGAGAGCTAGACCAGCAACCACGGATCAACTACCCATCAAAATTGACTATATATTTCCAGGGGAAAGTATGGGCATTCAACAAAATTGAAGAATTCCAGGTATTTGCACAGAAAAGACCAGAGCTAAATGGAAAGTTTGATATCCAACCATAAACATCGAGAGAAACCTGAAAAGGTAAGTAAGATACAGAGGGGAAAGAAAGAAAACTTATAATTTTTAAATTTGCCTTTTTAAGGACCTCAGTGAGATCTAATTATCTGTATTCCTATGTAGAGAAATGTTATGTATAATTCTCTGCAGTGAACTATATTCACTATTATAATATTCACTATTATAGTAATCAGAAGAATAAGTCACAGGGTGAGGGTGGAACACTAAATAATCTAAGATGACATGGGGGATGGAAAAGAGGGGGTGAATAGCAGGGGATACTAAGAGAAACTTGAGTGAATAAGAAAATAGGATATTCTATTATACACAAAGAGGACATGGGAGGGAGAGGGGACAAATACTATTATAAGAAGGAGAGGAAGAGAGCATTAAGAGGTAATAATCAAACCTTACTCTTAGTGTAATCAACCTGGAGAGGAAAGAGTAGCTATATTATCCATTGGGACATAAAACTCTTATCTAACCCTTCTGAGAAAGTTAGAAGGGATAAATCAAGGGGAGCAGGAGAGTGGGGAGGTCAAAAAAAAAGGAGGGGAGAAGCAGGGGGAGGGAATTCATAAGGCCTTTAAAAACAAAAAGAGGGGGGAAAATAAGGGAGGGGGAAGAAAGGGAAGTTAATCAAGCGAGGGGATACGGGATAGCAGCTCAATAGCAAACCACTGATTTAAAAGGAAAAAGTATAAGGAAAAAGGGGGTAGGAAGAGGGGAGGATTCGAAAATGTCAGCAAATGCACAACTGATGATTATAACTCTGAATGTGAATGGGATGAACTCACTCATAAAATAGAAGCAAATAGCAGAGTGGACCAGAAACCAAAATCCTACCATATGTTGTCTACAGGAAACACATATGAGGCAGGTAGATATACACAAGTTTAAGGTTCAGGGTTTGAGCAAAATCTTTTGGGAGTCAAATGAGACAAAGAAGGCATGAGTGGCTATTATGATTTCTGACAAAGCCAAAGTAAAAATAGATATGATTAAAAAAGACAGGGAAGGTCATTACATCCTGATAAACAATGAGGAAATAACACTGCTCAATATGTATGCACCAAGTGGCATAGCACCCAAATTCATAATGCTCATGGGTAGGTCTAGCTAACATAATAAAAATGACAATTCTACCCAAATTAATTTACCTATTTAGAGCCATACCTATCAAGCTACCAAAAAACTTCTTTACTGAATTAGAAAAAACTATAACAAATTTCATTTGGAATAATAAAAGATCAAGAATATCAAGGGAAATAATAAAAAAAAATGTGAAGGAAGGGGGCCCAGCAGTACCAGATATTAAACTATACTATAAAGCAGCAGTCATCAAAACAACATAGTCCTGACTAAGAGATAGAGAGGAGGATCAATGGAATAAACTTGGGGTTAATGACATCAGCAAGACAGTGTATGATAAACCTAAGGAGCCCAACTTTTGGGACATGAATCCACTATTTGACAAAAACTGCTGGGAAATTTGGAAAACAATATGAGAGAGATTAGGTCTAGATCAACATCTCACACCCTACACCAAGATAAATTCAGAATGGGTGAACGACTTGAATATAAAGAGGTGAAACTATAAACAAGTTAAGTGAACACAGAATAGTTTACTTGTCAGATCTGTGGGAAAGGAAAGACTTTAAAACCAAGCAAGAGTTAGAGAAAATTACAAAATATAAATTAAATGGATTTGATTATATTAAGCTAAAAAGTTTTTGTACAAACAAAAACAATGTAGTCAAAATCAGAAGGGAAATAACAAATTGGGAAAAAACCTTTATAACAAAAAACTCTGACAGGGGTATAATTACTCAAATAAACAAGGAGTTAAAGCAATTGTATGAAAAATCAAGCCATTCCCCAATGGATAAATGGGCAAGAGACATAAATAGGCAATTTTCAGGTAAAGAAATCAAAAGTATCAATAAGCACATGAGAAAGTGTTCCAAATCTCTAATAATTAGAGAAATGCAAATCAAAACAACTCTGAGGTATCACCTCACACCTAGCAGATTGGCTAAAATGAAAGAAGGGAAGAGTAATGAATGTTGGAGGGGATGTGGCAAAATTGGGACATTAATGCATTGCTGGTGGAGCTGTGAACTGATCCAGCCATTCTGGCTGGCAATTTGGAATCATGCTCAAAGGGCCATAAAAGAATGCCTGCTCTTTGATCCGGCCATACCATTGTTGGGTTTGTACCCCAAAGAGATCATAGATAAACAGACTTGTACGAAAATATTTATAGCTGCGCTTTTTGTGGTGGTAACAAGTTGGAAAAGGAGGGTATGTCCTTCAATTGGGGAATGGCTGAACAAACTGCGGTATATGCGGGTGATGGAATACTATTGTGCTAAAAGGAATAATAAACTCGAGGAGTTCCAGGCGAACTGGAGAGACCTCTGGGAACAGATGCAGAGGGAAAGGAGCAGAGCCAGAAGAACTTTGCACACAGAGACTGATATACTGTGGTAAAATTGAATGTAATGGACCTCTGTACCAGCAGCAATACAATGACCCAGGACAATTCTGAGGGATTTATGGTAAAGAATGCTACCCACATTCAGAGGAAGGACTGCAGGAGAAGAAACATATAAGAAAGACAACTGCTTGAACACATGGGTCGGGGTGGACATGATTGAGGGTGTGGACTCAAAACTACCACACCAATGCAACTACCAACAATTTGGAAGTTGGTCTTGATCAAGGACACATGACAAAACTAGTGGAAATGTGCATCGGCCATGGATGGGGGGAGTGCGGGGGGCAAAGGGGAAAGGAGGAGCATGAATCATGTAACCATGTTAAAAATGAATATTAATAAATGTTTGAAAAAAAATAAGATTTCAGGACTTCCAGTTAAGATGGAGGCAGAGTAAGGAGCAGCTGACCAATCTCTCCTAACCGAAGCATACAGGACTCCTCAAGGGGACATAAAAGTGAATCCAGACAAACGAGGGGACCCCACAACAAGGCGCAGCATTAAAGGTACATGGAATTGGGGCATTTCCACGCTATAAAGGGGTGAAACAGCTCTCACTGAAACGTGAGAGGAAGAAGCCCCTTTCCCCCAACCCCCCAAACCACATACAGTCCAGAGGCCAGCTCACAAGAGGTAAAGCAGGTTTGGGGCACCCATTAAGTCACTGGCAGCTCCAGGGCTTATTCCTGAGAACAGCAAGACTTAGGACCTCAAGAGGCTAAAGAATACACATGGACTTTCCTGAGCATCTGCATGGGTGAAAGCATTGCCCTAGGTGAGGACTAGGATCTCGAGAGCAGGCTTGGACTTCGAATGGGGACCCTGTGCAGACGGGAGCTTGGCTGTGGAAGCAGCACCCTGAGACTGCTGAAGGAGCCTCGGGCAGAGGGGCAGGCCAGGGACAACCAGGAGGCTCTACCCCAAGAACAAAGAGACCTAAAACCTTGGGAGCTTAGAGAGCTCAGACAGAACCTGACTGTGAAGATAAAGCCTAGAAGCTGCTGGGCTAACAATGGCAAGCCAAAATCGGGAAGCTCAGGGGAGAAACATCATCAGGAAGAATTCTGGAAGACTCGACAACTTTTATAAAGAGAAAATCCAGACAACAGAGGAAGACAAACAAGTAATCATATCCAAACCTTCCCAAAACAATGAAAACTGGTAACAAGCTATTGAAGAATTCAAGTCTGAGATGTTGAGAAAGATGGAAAAGATCTGGCAAGAAAATAACAGTTAAAAAGGCAAAATTTCACAATTGGAAAGTGAAGCAAGTCAATTGAAGACAAGAAATTATCAGATTGAAAAAGAAAACCAAAAGATTATAGCTGAAAACCAAAAGATTATAACCGAAAATCAGTCCCTAAAGGCTAGAATTGAGCAATTAAAAGCTAATGATCTCTCAAGACAACAAAAACAAATAAAACAAAGCCAAAAATGAATAAAGTAGAAGGAAACATTAAATATCTCAACGAGAAAGTGACAGACTAAGAAAACCAGTCTAGAAGTGACAATTTGAGAATCATTGGTCTTCCAGAAAAAGCAGAAATTAATAGAAACTTGGACTCTATACTAAAAGAAATTATTAAGCAAAATTGCCCTGCAGTTCTACAACAAGAATGCAATATAGACATTGAAAGAATCCATAGATCACCCTCTACACTAGACCCAGAAAGGACAACACCCAGGAATATAATAGCCAAATTCAAGAGCTTCCAAGTAAAAGAAAAAATCTTACAAGAAGCCAGAAAGAGACAATTCAAATATCAAGGAGCACCAATCAGGATCACACAGGATATGGCAGCCTCCATGCTAAAAGACCTCAAGGCTTGGAATATGATATTCAGAAAGGCAAGAGAGCTGGGCCTTCAACCAGGAATCAACTACCCATCAAAACTGACTATATACTTCCAGGGGAAAGTATGGGCATTCAACAAAATTGAAGATTTCCAAGTATTTGCACAGAAGAGACCAGGACTAAATGGAAAGTTTGATATCCAAACACAAAAATCGAGAGAAAAACATGAAAAGGTAAAAAAGAAACAGAGGAGAAAAATAGAAAACACATAATTTTTTAAAATTTGACTCTTTAAGGGCTTCAATAAGATCTAATTATCTGTTTTCCTATGTGGAGAAAGGCTATTTATAATTCTCTGTAGTGAACTCTATTCACTATTATAGTATTCACTATTATAGCAATCAGAAGAATAATTCATAGGGAGAGGGTGGAATGCTAAATGGTCTAAGATGACATGGGGGGTGGGAAAGAGGGGGGTGAAGAGCAGGGGACACCAAGAGTAACTTGAGTAAAAAAGAAAAATAGGATATTCTATTACACACAAAGAGGGCATGGGAAGGGGATGGGACAAATATTATTATAAGAAGGAGAGGAAGAGAGCATTAAGAGTTATTATTTACTCTCAGTGTAATCAATCCGGAGAGGGAAGAGTAGCTATATTATCCATTAGGATAAAAAAACTCTATCTAACCCTACTGAGAAAGTCAGAAGGGACAAACAAAGGGGAGCAGGAGAGTGGGGAGGTCAAAAAAGGGAGGGGAGAAGAAGGGGGAGGGAATTCATTAGGCCTTTAAAAATAAAAAAGGGGAATAACAATGTAGGGGGTAGAAATGAAAATTGATCAAAGGAGGGAATAAGGGATATGGGCTCAAAGCAAACCACTGGTTTAAAAGAAAATAGTATAAGAAGAAGGGGTAGGAATAGGGGAGGATATAAAAATGTCAGTAAATGCACAACCGTTAATTGTAACTCTGAATGTGAATGGGAAGAACTCGCTCATAAAATAGAAGCAAATAGCAGAGTGGATCAGAAACCAAAATCCTACCATATGTTGTCTACAAGAAACACATATGAGGCGGGTAGACATACAAAAGTTTAAGATTAAGGGCTTGAGCAAAATCTTTTGGGAGTCAAATGAGAAAAAGAAGGCTTGAGTGGCTAATATGATTTCTGACAAAGCTAAAGTAAAAATAGATATGATTAAAAAAGACAGGGAAGTTCATTACATCCTGATTAAAGGTAGTATAAACAATGAGGAAATAACACTGCACAATATGTATGCACCAAGTGGTATAGAATCCAAATTCATAAATGAGAAACTGGCAGAGCTCAAGAAGGAAATAGATAGTAAAACCATAATAGTGGGAGATCTAAATATTCCTCTGTCAGATCTAGATAAATCAAATCAAAAAATAAATAAGAAAGAGGTAAGAGAGGTGAATGAAATCCTAGAAAGATTAGATTTAATTAATATGTAGAGAAAAATAAATAGGGACAAAAAGGAATACAACTTCTTTTCAGTTGCACATGGCACATTCACAAAGATTGACCATGTAATAGGGCATAGAAACATAGCAAACAAATGCAAAAGAGCAGAAATAATAAATGTAACCTTCTCAGATCATAATGCAATAAAAATAATAATTAGTAAGGGCACCTGGAAACACAAATCAAAAACCAATTGGAAATTAAACAATATGATTCTCCAAAACCAATTAATCAAAGAAGAAATCATAGAAATAATCAACAATTTCATTGAAGAGAATGACAATGATGAGACATCCTACCATACTGTGGGATGCAGCCAAGACAGTACTCAGGGGGAAATTTATATCCTTGAAAACATATATTAACAAATTAAGGAGGGCAGAGATTAATGAATTGGGCATGCAACTCAAAAAATTAGAAAGAGAGTAAATTAAAAATACCCAGATGAAAACTAAATTAAAAATACTAAAAATTAAGGAAGAAATTAATAAAATCAAATGTAAAAGAACTATTGAATTAATAAATAAGACTAGAAGCGGTATTTTGAAAAAACAGATAAAATAGACAAAGTAATGGTCAATCTAATAAAAAAAGGAAAGAAGAAAACCAAATTGACAGTATCAAAGATGAAAAGGGAGACCACACCTCTAATGAAGGGGAAATTAAGGCAATCATTAAAAAATATTTTAACTATTCACCCAACAAATATAACAATTTAGGAGATATGGATGAATATTTACAAAAATATATATTGCCTAGATTAACAGCAGAAGAAATAGAATACCTAAATAATCCCATATCAGAAAAAGAAATTGAACAAGCCATCAAAGAACTCCCTAAGAAAAAATCACCAGGGCCTGATAGATCCACAAGTGAATTCTATTAAACATTCAAAGAACAACTAATGCCAATACTATACAAATTATTTGATATGATAAGCAGAGAAGGAGTCCTACCAAATTCCTTTTATGACACATATATGGTACTGATTCCAAAGCCTGGGAGATCAAAAACAGAGAAAGAAAACTACAGATCAATCTCCCTAATGAACATCAATGCAAAAATCTTAAATAGAATACTAGCAAAGAGACTCCAGCAAGTAATTAAGAAGATCATCCACCATGATCAGGTGGGATTTATACCAGGAATGCAAGATTGGTTCAACATTAGGAAAACCATCCACATAATTGAACATGTCAACAGTCTAACAAACAAAAATCACATGATTCTCTCAATAGATGTTGAAAAAGCCTTTGACAAAATACAGCATCCATTCCTATTGAAAACACTGAAAAGTATAGGAATAGAAGGAACTTTCCTAAAAATAATAAACAGTATATACCTAAAACCATCATCAAGTATTATCTGTAATGGAGATAAATTAGAAGCCTTCCCAATAAGATCAGGAGTGAAACAAGGATGCCCATTATCACCTCTACTATTCAACAAAGTACTAGAAACACTAGCAGTAGCAATTAGAGAAGAAAAAGAAATTGAAGGTATTAAAATAGGCAATAAGGAGACTAAGCTATCACTCTTTGCAGATAATATGACAGTATGATTAAAAAATCCTAGAGAATCAACTAAGAAGCTGGTAGAAATAATCAACAACTTTAGCAAAGTTGCAGGATACAAAATAAATGCAGATTAATCATCAGCATTTCTATATATTTCCAACACATCACAGCAGCAAGAGGTAGAAAGAGAAACACCATTTAAAATTACCCTAGACAATATAAAATACTTGGGAATCTATCTGCCAAAACAAACACAGCCATTATATGAAAACAACTACAAAACACTTTCCAAACAAATAAAACTGGAGCTCAACAATTGGAAAGCCATTAACTGTTCATGGGTAGGACGAGCTAATATAATAAAAATTATAATTCTACCCAGATTAATTTACCTATTTAGCACCATACCTATAAAATTAACAAAAAACTTCTTTACTGAATTAGGACAAACTATAACAAATTTCATTTGGAATAACAAAAGATCAAGAATATCAAGGGAAATAATGAAAAAAATGTGAAGGAAGGGGGCCTACCAGTACCAGATATTAAACTATACTATAAAGCAGCACTCATCAATACAATATGGTACTGGCTAAGAGATAGAAGGGAGGATCAGTGGAATAGACTTGGGGTTAATGACATCAGCAAGACAGTGTATGATAAACCCAAAGAGCCCAACTTTTGGGACATGAATCCATTATTTGACAAAAACTGCTGGGAAATTTGGAAAACAATATGGGAGAGATTAGGTTTAGATCAACATCTCACACCCTACACCAAGATAAATTCAGAATGGGTGAAAGACTTGAATATAAAGAGGGAAACTATAAATAAGTTAAGTGAACACAAATTAGTATACCTGTCAGATCTCTGGGAAAGGAAAGATTTTAAAACCAACCACGAGCTAGAGGAAATTACAAAATGTAAATTAAATGGTTTTGATTATATTACGCTAAAAACCTTTTGCACAAACAAAAACAATGTAGTTAAAATCAGAAGGGAAACAACAAATTGGGAAAAAATCTTTATAACAAAAAACTCTGACAGGGGTCTAATTACTCAAATATACAAGGACTTAAATCAATTGTATAGAAAATCAAGCCATTCCCCAATTGAAAAATGGTCAAGTGGCACGAATAGGCAATTTTCAGGTAAAGAAATCAAAAGTATCAATAAGTACATGAGAAAGTGTTCTAAATCTCTAATAATTAGAGAAATGCAAATCAAAACAACTCTGAGGTATCACCTAACACCTAGCAGATTGGCTAAAATGAAAGAAGGGCAGAGTGATGAATGTTGGAGGGGATGTGGCAAAATTGGGACATTAATGCATTGCTGGTGGAGTTGTGAACTTATCCAGCCATTCTGGCTGGCAATTTGGAACTATGTTCAAAGGGCTATAAAAGATTGCCTACTCTTTGATCCAGCCATACCATTGTTGGGTTTGTACCCCAAAGAGATCATAGATGAACAGACTTGTACGAAAATATTTATAGCTGCACTTTTTGTGGTGGCAAAAAACTGGAAAAGGAGGGTATGTCCTTCAATTGGGGAATGGTTGAACACACTGTGGTATATGCTGGTGATGGAATACTATTGTGCTAAAAGGAATAATAAACTGGAGGAGTTCCAGGTGAACTAGAAAGACCTCCAAGAACTGATGCAGAGTGAAAAGAGCAGAGCCAGAAGAACATTGTACACAGAGACTGATATACTGTGGTAAAATCGAATGTAATGGACTTCTGTACCAGCAACAATGCAATGACACAAGACTGCTCTGAGGGATTTATGGTAAAGAACGCTACCCAGACTCAAAGCAAGGACTGCAGGAGCAGAAACATAGAAGATAAACAATTGTTTGAACGCATGGGTCGGGGTGGACATGATTGGGGATTTGGACTCGAAACTACCACACCAATGCAACTATCAACAATTTGGAAATAGTCTTGATTGATGACACATGTGACAACCAGTGGAAATGTGCATCAGCCATGGGTGGGGGGAGAGTGGAGGGAGAAGGGGAAAGTAGGGGCATGAAGCATGTAAACATGTTAAAAATGAATATTAAAAAATGTTTAAAAAAATCACCCTAGACAATAAAAAATACTTCCGAATCTATCTACCAAACAAACATAGCAATTATACAAAAACAATTACAAAACAGTTTCCAAACAAATAAAACTGGATCTCAACAATTCGAAAGCCATTACATGTTCATGAGTAGGACAAGCTAACATAATAAAAATGAACATTCTACCCAAATTAATTTACCTATTTAGTGCCATACCTATTAAATTACCAAAAAACTTCTTTACTGAATTAGGAAAAATTATAACAAATTTCATTTGGCATAACAAAAGATCAAGAATATCAAGGGAAATAATTAAAAAAAATGTGAAGGAAGGGGTCCTATCAGTACTAGATACTAAACTATACTATAAAGCAGCAGTTATCAAAACAATGTGGTACTGGCTAAGAGATAGAAGGGAGGATCAGTGGAATAGACTTGGGGTTAATGACATCAGCAAGACAGTGTATGATAAACCCAAAGAGCCCGACTTTTGGGACAAGAATCCATTATTTGAGAAAAACTGCTGGGAAATTTGGAAAACAATATGGGAGAGATTAGGCTTAGATTAACATCTCAGGCCCTACACCAAGATAAATTCAGAATGAGTGAATGACTTGAATATAAAGAGGGAAACTATAAATAAGTTAAGTGAACACAAAATAGTATACCTGTCAGATCTCTGGGAAAGGAAAGATTTTAAAACCAAGCAAGATTTAGAGAAAATTACAAAATGTGAATTAAATGGATTTGATTATATTAAGCTAAAAAGTTTTTGTACAAACAAAAACAATGTAGTCAAAATCAGAAGGGAAACAACAAATTGGGAAAAATCTTTATAACAAAAAACTCTGACAGGGGTTTAATTACTCAAATATACAAGGACTTAAATCAATTGTATAAGAAATCAAGCCATTCCCCAATTGATAAATGGGCAAGAGACATGAATAGGTAATTTTCAGGTAAAGAAAACAGAAGTATCAATAAGCACATGGGAAGGTGTTCTAAATCTCTAATAATTAGAGAAATGCAAATCAAAACAACTCTGAGGTATCACCTAACACCTAGAAGATTGGCTAAAATGAAAGAAGGGGAGAGTAATGAATGCTGGAGGGGATGTGGCAAAATTGGGACATTAAAGCATTGCTGGTGGAGTTGTGAACTGATCCAACCATTCTGGCTGGCAATTTGGAACTATGCTCAAAGTGTTATAAAAGAATGCCTGCCCTTTGATCCAGCCATACCATTATTGGGTTTGTACCCCAAAGAGATCATAGATAAACAGACTTGTACGAAAATATTTATAGCTGCACTTTTTGTGGTGGCAAAGAACTGGAAAAAGAGGGTATGTCCTTCAATTGGGGAATTGCTGAACAAACTGTGGTATATGCGGGTGATGGAATACTATTGTGCTAAAAGGAATAATAAACTAGAGGAGTTCCAGGTGGACTGGAAAGCCCTCCAGGAACTGATGCAGAGGGAAAGGAGCAGAGCCAGAAGAACACTGTACACAAAGACTGATATACTATGGTAAAATCGAATCTAATGGACTTCTGTACCAGCAGAAATTTCAAAAAGCCAAATAAGAAATGCTGAGGAAAAGCAAGAAAAAAATGAGCAATTCAAGAAAATCAAGAAAATCATGAAAGAAAAACAGATCAATTGGAAAGCTGTCCAATAATTCACAGAAAAAAAATAATTTATTAAAAAGTATATTTGGACAAGGGGAAGATAAAGATGTCCCAAGGCAAGAGGAAATAACAAAGCAAAATCAAAAGAAAATAGACAAGAATATCAAACATCTTACTACAAAAACAACTGACCTAGAAAGAGATTGAGGAGAGACAACTTAAAAAAATTTGAACTATTAAAAAACATGATCAAAAAGAATTTAAACAAGATATTCCAAGAAATCATCAAGGATATTTACTTGAATGTTCTGGAACAAAAGTGCAGGATAGAAATTGAAATAATCCACTAATCACAACTGGAAAGGGACCCCATGATGAACATCATTGCCAAGTTCCATAACTCCAAGGATAAGGAGGAAGAAAATACTATAGACAAGAAAAAGCGAAACAAAAAAATTTAAATACTGTAGAGCTACATTAAGGAGAACACAAAATTTAGCAGCTTCAATATTAAAAAGAATCAAGGTATTGATATACAATATTTCAAGAAGAGAGTTTCTTTTTATTACCAAGAATAACATATCCAAAAACTGAGTGTAATTACACAAGAAAAATGATATTTAATGTACTAAAGGAAATTCAATGATTTTTGGTAAAAAAAAAAAACAAAACATAAAATTTTACCTAAAAGAACCATAACATAAGGGAAAATAAAAGACCAGTTATAAGGGATGTGTCATTTAAAATTACTCTAAGCCCTGGGAGACTGCATCTCCCAGGGCTCCTTGCTACAACTTCCCCTGACACCTCCCACTTCCTTTGTGTGAGGTGTAGGAGAAAGTATAAAAGGGAGAGTTTTGGCACCTTTTGGCACCTTTTGACTCACTGGAGCCTGAGCCTGGAGGTTGGGTGGTGCTCTCTACCCTGAGCCAGGCAGAGCTCTCTTGGTGCCTTTTTTCTCTTCTATCTACCTCCTAGTTTTCCCTAGACCTTCCCTTTTCTAATTTAAATAAAACCTAGCTATTCTAAACCCTAAGTTGCTCTCTGATCTTTTATTTGAGCCCAGAAGGGCTCTGGTCAATTTCCCCCTGCTGGGGCTGGGCTACCTTACTTTCCCTTCCTCTACTTTCCTCTCTCCTTTCTCCCATCTTTCCTTCTACCTTCCTATCTATCTTCCCTTATTATAAGAGGAAGTGCTATATAAAACCCTTAACAATGACATCATTACTTAGGTAGTTTGAATGAACATTTATAGATAGAAAACATGAGGTCAGGTTGAATATAATGTAATGAACTAAAAATAACAATAAAATAGGGTAGAAAGAGGCAAAATGGAATAATTATCTAATATAAATCAGGGATGTGTGGATGAAATGTCACAGAGAAGGGGAAAAAGATATAGAAGGTCTGGTAGTACTAAAACCTTAGTCTCATAAGATCTTGCTTAAATAGGGAATAACACGACTAGAAGATTAAAAGTCTCCTTAATATACAGAGAAAAAGGAGGATGAGGGGATGGGTTAAAAAAATTTTAAGAATCTTGTTAAGGGACTAAGTAATTAGAGAAAAGTGTTTTCATAAAGAAAAAAAAAGAAGACAAGAGCATAGAAAAAAGAAGGATATCTAGAAGGGATGACATATCAAGAAATCAGAGGACAAATTGAGGAGATAATGGGGAGTTTCTCAGAAAAAAGGTAAGGGGAGGATTTTTAGAAGGATATATGCATATAAAGAAATAAAAGGATCAAATTGGGAAGGATAAGGATAGACTTTTTGGAAGGAGTGATCAAATGAGAACTAGGTGTTAAAGAGGAAGGGACAAGGAAGGGACCTTAAAAGAGTATGTGAATTTAGAACTAGGAAAACAAGGAGTGAGCATAAGGGAGAAGTTCTAAGAAGGGCACAAACTGGAGAGGAAGTGGATCACAGAAATTGAATACCTTTTCAGAGGGATATGGTGGAAGGAGAGGAAGAAAGGGACAAAGAGTGAAAAAAAATAAAATGGAGGTAATTAAATTAGTAATTATACTTTTTAAACTGAATGGGGTGAATTCATCCATAAAATGGAAACAGATAACAGAATGGATCAAAACCAAAAATTTGACAATTTGCTGTTTACAAAAAAAAAAACATTTAGAAATGAAAGACATATGTAAGAGTACAAATAAAGGGCTGGAGGAGAACTTACCATTCTCAGCTTATTTTTTTAAACCCTTGTACTTCGGTGTATTGTCTCATAGGTGGAAGATTGGTAAGGGTGGGCAATGGGGGTCAAGTGACTTGCCCAGGGTCACACAGCTGGGAAGTGGCTGAGGTTTGAACCTAGGACCTCCTGTCTCTGGGCCTGACTCTCACTCCACTGAGCTACCCAGCTGCCCCTCTCTCAGCTTATTTTTTAAAAAGTCAGGGACATCAGTTATGATCCCTGACAAAATTAAAGTAAAAGCACATATAATTAGAAGAGATAAACATGAAAAATATATTATGCTAAAAAGTACCATAGGTAATGAAACATTTTCAATAGTAAACATATATGTACCAAATGTTAAAGCATATAAATTTTTAAAGGAAAAAATAAATGAGTTACAGATGGAAATAGATTGCAAGTAATAATTGTTGGGGGTTTCAATTCCAACCCCCCCCCCGTGCCCTTAACTAGATAATGTAAAAAAATATATGTTAAGGATATAAATAGAATCATAGATAAGTTGAATAGGATGGCTATCTGGAGAAAATTAAAAGGGACTAGATAGAGTTGTACCTTCTCAGTGCTACATGGTGCTTTTACAAAAATTTATCATATATTAGAGCATAAAACATTATAGTTAAATGTAGAAAGATATAAAGTTAATGGCATTCTTTTCAGACCATAATGCAATAAAATGCATATAATACATCATCAAGGAAAAAGAAAATACATTAATTGGAGAATAAACAACTTAACCTTAAGAATAAGTGAATTAAAGAATAAATTATAGAAAACAATGAGTAATTTCATTAAAGCTAATTGTAAAAATGACACAACATACTAAAACCTATGGAATAGAGTATAAGTGGTAATTAGAGGAGATATATGTAAATATAAATGCTTATGCTAATAAAATAAAGAGTAGATCAATTAATGTGAATTAAATTTAAAAAAACTAGAAACAAAACAAATTAAAGTTACCCATCTAAACACAAAGGAGATGCTCTATATATAAATAAATATCTATTTTTGGAGGATGCTTCCTATGGTTTGGGAATGCCAAAGAAAAGTTGAGATATCAGTAAATAAATTCTATTAAAAATAATAAAAAAATATGACAGGGAAGTTCATGGAATCATTGACAGAAACAAGAAAGTTGGAAATTGGTCATGTGTCTAAAATTCCAAATGGTTCTATTGATGTCCATTTCTTTTATGGGCTATCATTAGTTTACAAAGAGTGTTCCAGGGAGCCCTGGGACTCACTGAGAACATTTCAAATTGTTCAGGAAGTCAAAACAATTTTCTTAATAAGATCTAGATATTTTGATTTGTAATACTGTAAATATCAACAGATATAACCCAAATAGACAAATGTAATGGTATGTATGAGAGGAGATTCTTCAACAATTTTTAAGTCTATCAAGAAATCTTAAAACTACAAATTTGAGAACTGCTGACCTACTGTTATGTCTACAAATTTCCTGAAGAAACGAAATACCATTAATTAAAAGGCAAAATCTTCTCTGAGATTTTTATTAGTCACACTGTCAGGAGATAGGAGAGAAACTAGCTGCCCTGCTACATGATTATGTATTATTTCTACCCAAAGCTACTCTAGGCTGAACTCCCTTCTAAAAATCACTGAAGCCAGCCAGTCGGTTAATAAACATTTTTTTAATTACATAACTACATGTTATACACAGAACTAAGCTCTGGAGATATAAATAGGACAAAGTGATATTTCCTGATTTTAAGCATCTTATACTGTTGTGAGGAAGATTAGTTAATACTCTAATGGGGGAAGAAAACACACAAAAGATGGAGAAGAGAGGAAGAGAAACTAATTCTCCTGGAAGGTGTGTGTGTGTGATAAAGTCCAAATTAGTATAGACAGGTGGCAAATTAAGAGATGGCTAATTTGGGGGCTTTCCATAAATAAAGCTTACCTGAAGGGTTCTTCCCTCTACTCTACATTTGGGGGTGTTGCAGAGGTAAAGGGTGAAGATGAGGTTAGAATATCAAGGTTCATTTGTTCTGTCATCATGATGGAGAAATCAAAAGTTGTTTAGACCCAAATTATAGGCACTCAAAACTCTCAGCACTGGCTTTCAAACACAAATAACCAATAACAGTACACTCACATTCCTTTGTCTTCTTCTGGCTCACACACACACACACACACACACACACACACAAACATGGATGCACCAAAGCACACGTAACAATGGTCTTCATAAGGGATTGATCCTTTAAAGGAGTTCTTAGTAAATAGACAAGAAACTTAAGAGATCAACTAATTTAATAACTCCCAATTCACTAATGAAAGAAATAGTAAACCACTTTAATATCTTTGCTAAGAAAATCTCATGGGCAGTAACAATGTACTATAGTCAACAGTGTTGCAAATAGTTGGACACAACTTAACTACAGTACACCAGCATTGCATATAGGTATTTGCTTATGTATCTATCTATCTATCTATCTATCTATCTATCTATCTATCTATCTATCTATCTATATCTATATCTATATCTATATATATATATATGTATATATCTGAGATTATCTGTATAATCTCATATGATCAGAATATGGCACTATTTCTCAAGATATATCTCCTGTCTCTTCCCAGTACTTCTGTATTAATTGCTCTGACTGTATTAAAAAATAGGTCAACTCAGTTGAAAAAAAAAATCGTAAAATTAACCAAAAGAAAGGACAAGCAAACCAATAAAACCTCAAACTTTAAAACACATTTTAAAGGGGTACAAAAACAAACAAACGTTTTAAAATCTGAGGTTTTTTGTTTTTTTGTTTGTTTTGTTTTGTTTTGTTTTTCCCTGATTGTGGGATTGATGGATTGGTTGTTTTGGCATTGTATGGCCATAATCTGACTTAATGAGCAGGCATACAATTTCAAAATAAAACACATTTCAATGATTTCAGAAACCTGGTGAAAACTCTAAAGATGTATTTCGCAGAGTCTATGTTTGTCATCATTACCATAAAGTAAACAAGTATGATAAATAGTCAGACACTGAGGAACTTTATATAAAA
Organism: Gracilinanus agilis; assembly: GCF_016433145.1. NCBI lineage: Eukaryota > Metazoa > Chordata > Mammalia > Didelphimorphia > Didelphidae > Gracilinanus > Gracilinanus agilis. The sequence goes on from NC_058131.1 coordinate 73,260,154, forward strand.
ATGCACTGAGGGCGGCATGGAGCTCTTTCCTAGGCCTTAAGCCATATTCTGTGAATCTGTTCTCTGAGAGGTGTTAAATCATTCAGTTTGCAGAAGTAATTCACTGTAGACTGAATGTAGAAGGTGAATATTTTGCCACACTAGGGGGTATTTACATAGTTTCCATTGTAGCAGAAAACATATGTCACAATGTGCCTTTCTGCCACCTTATACATTTCTCAGTTTGGTCAGATGCTTCTAATCATAATAAAAAATCACACGAATAACAAATTTAGAGCTTAAAGGATTTTTAGAGAACTTTGAATCCAACCATTTTGGTTTTTATATGAGGAAACTGATGACCAGTCATTTTCCTGAGGCTAACAGGTGAGTGAGTAGCAAAGCTAGAGTTATTACTCCGGTGTTTGGTTTCCAATCCAATCCTCTCTTCACTACATCATGGCATCTCATTATCACTTTATTCTTACAGGTCATCTCACAACATCTCTGTGAATGGAGACATCATTATGTCCATTTTCTGCATATTTGTCTACTAAGATAACAATACACTCAATATAACCCAAGGTTCCAACCTGAAAGGTTTTTAGGAGGATTCCTTAGTACTTTCTTAACATGTCTTCTTCAAAGCTTGACTTAAATTAGACTGTGAGCTCCTAGAGGGAGAGAACTATTTCTGTGTGTGTGTGTGTGTGTGTGTGTGTTGTTTTCTTTTTTTTATTTTGCCTTTCCTGTATCCTCAAAGCCTAGAAAAATGGCTGACTTACAGTAGGTGCTTAGTAAATGTCACTTTTGAAGCCTGTCCCAAATCCCAATGGTACAGTGACTCTCCTTATTGGTAGAAATGAATGTCTTGATAGAGATGCAGTGTTGGTGAGATGCCAAGAGAGTTTTTGCCTTTTCCAGTTACCCTCTGGGACTCCTCAGAACATTCCCAATTTGGATATCTGCAAGCTGGAGTCCTCTAGTATTGAGTCTTTTTAGGAATTTCTGGCTTCTATCTTGGAAAAAAAGACAGGGAGCTAAACTTCTTCAGCTTCCTGAATGTAATAAGAAAACATGGAAGGAGTTGGCAGTCTCAATCATGTCCCTACTCTAAAGCTTGCTATACTAGTGATTTATGGGAGTTTCCTCTTGGGTGCAGTCTAGATCTGACCTCAAAGACAAGAAGACCTGAGTTTAAATCCCACCTTTGTCCCATACTATCTCTCTGAAACTGGGCAAATTACTTAAATTTTTTTCAGTGGTCTAGGTAATGCTATAAGACAAGGAAATGCAAAGAATGTGCTGAGTTGCATAGGCTAGGACAGTTTCCTCATCTGAGAGTTCCCCATATTAATGAAATCAAGTCTAGAACCAATCCCTATTATCTTCAGTAAAATAATTAGATGGTCCTGGATCTGGCAAGCACTCAGTAACATCATAAAGGATCTAGAGATACATCACTTCCAAAGAGAGAACTCCCTTATTCTGTATTATATGGTATATATTTTCCTATGTACATCTACTTTGATTTTGTTTTGATAAGATTTTGAAATTTTGTGTTTTTTTACTATTTTCTATGTGTATTCATTATAGAATTGGTATTGGATGGGAAAGGGATAAATCTCTGGATATTGAACTTTGGGCTCCCCTTCTCCAGAGAAATGACAGTGATTAGAAGTTAAATGGAATTCAATCATGCTCATAATTTTTTTTAAATTTAAACATTTATTAATAATCATTTTTAACATGGTTACATGATTCATGCTCCTACTTTCCCCTTCACCACCCACACCCCCCCGCCCTCACCCATGGCCAATGCACATTTCCACTGGTTTTGTCATGTGTCCTTGATCTAGACCTATTTCTAAATTGTTGGTGGTTGCATTGGTGTGGTAGTTTTGAGTCCACATCCCCAATCATGTCCACCCCGACCCATGCGTTCAAGCAGTTGTTTATCTTATATGTTTCCTCTCCTGCAGTTCTTCCTCTGAATGTGGGTAGCTTTCTTTACCATAAATCCCTCAGAGCTGTCCTGGGTCATTGCATTGTTGCTGGTACAGAAGCCTATTACATTCAATTTTACCACAGTATGTCAGTCTCTGTGTATAGAGTTCTTCTGGCTCTGCTCCTTTCGCTCTGCATCAGTTCCTGGAGGTCTTTCCAGTTCACCTGGAACTCCTCCAGTTTATTATTCCTTTTAGCACAATAGTATTCCATCACCCGCATATACCACAGTTTGTTCAGCCATTCCCCAATTGAAGGACATACCCTCCTTTTTTTTAACATTTATTAATATTCATTTTTAACATGGTTACATGATTCATGCTCCACCTTTCCCCTTCAACCCCCCCTCCTGCACCCCCTCCACCCATGGCCAATGCGCATTTCCACTAGTTTTGTCATGTGTCCTTGATCAAGACCAATTTCAAAATTGTTGGTAGTTGCATTGGTGTGGTACTTTCGAGTCCACACCCTCAATCATGTCCAAGCAGTTGTTTTTCTTATATGTTTCCTCTCCTGCAGTCCTTCCTCTGAATGTGGGTAGCTTTCTTTACCATAAATCCCTCAGAATTGTCCTGGGTCATTGTATTGCTGCTGGTACAGAGGTCCATTACATTCAATTTTACCACAGTATATCAGTCTCTGTGTGCAAAGTTCTTCTGGCTCTGCTCCTTTCCCTCTGCATCTGTTCCCAGAGGTCTCTCCAGTTCGCCTGGAAATTCTCCAGTTTATTATTCCTTTTAGCACAATAGTATTCCATCACCCACATATACCACAGTTTGTTCAGCCATTCCCCAATTGAAGGACATACCC
>NC_058131.1:73272949-73300094 GCF_016433145.1 Gracilinanus agilis
AGTACAATGTTAAATAATAGAGGTGACAATGGGCATCCTTGTTTTACTCCTGATCTTATTGGGAAGGCTTCTAATTTATCCCCATTGCATGTGATGTTTGTTGATGGTTTTAGGTATATACTGTTTATTATTTTTAGGAAAGGTCCTTCTATTCCTATACTTTTCAGTGTTTTCAATAGGAATGGATGCTGTATTTTGTCAAAGGCTTTTTCAGCATCTATTGAGATAATCATGTGATTTTTGTTTGTTAGACTGTTGATATGGTAAATTATGTGGATGGTTTTCCTAATGTTGAACCAACCTTGCATTCCTGGTATAAATCCCACCTGATCGTGGTGAATGATTTTCTTAATTACTTGCTGGAGTCTCTTTGCTAGTATTCTATTTAAGATTTTTGCATCTATGTTCATTAGGGAGATTGGTCTGTAGTTTTCTTTCTCTGTTTTTGATCCCCCTGGCTTTGGAATCAATACCATATTTGTGTCATAAAAGGAATTTGGTAGGACTCCTTCTTTGCTTATCATATCAAATAATTTGTATAGTATTGGGATTAGTTGCTCTTTGAATGTCTGATAGAATTCACTTGTGAATCCATCAGACCCTAGCGATTTTTTCTTAGGGAGTTCTTTGATGGCTTGTTCAATTTCTTTTTCTGATATGGGATTATTTAGGTATTCTATTTCTTCTGCTGTTTATCTAGGCAGTTTATATTTTTGTAAATATTTGTCCATATCTCCTAAATTGTTATATTTATTGCCATATAATTGGGCAAAATAGTTTTTAATGATTGCCTTAATTTCCTCTTCCTTAGAGGTGAGGTCTCCCTTTTCATCTTTGATACTGTCAATTTGGTTTTCTTCTTTCCTTTTTTTTATTAGGTTGACCAGTACTTTGTCAATTTTATCTGTTTTTTCAAAGTACCAGCTTCTAGTCTTATTTATTAATTCAATAGTTCTTTTACTTTCGATTTTATTAATTTCTCCCTTGATTTTTAGTATTTCTAATGTAGATTCCATCTGGGGATTTTTAATTTGCTCGCTTTCTAATTTTTTGAGTTGCATGCCCAATTAATAAATCTCTGCCCTCCTTAATTTGTTAATATATGCACTCAAGGATATAAATTTCCCCCTGAGTACTGCCTTGGCTGCATCCCACAGATTTTGGTAGGATGTCTCATCATTGTCATTTTCTTCAATGAAATTATTGATTGTTTCTATGATTCCTTCTTTGACAAATTGGTTTTGGAGAATCATATTATTTAATTTCCAATTAGTTTTTGATTTTCCTGTCTAGGTGCCCTTACTAATTATTATTTTTATTGCATTATGATCTGAGAAGGTTACATTTATTATTTCTGCTCTTTTGCATTTGTTTGCTATGGTTCTATGCCCTATAATATGGTCAATCTTTGTGAATGTGCCATGTGCAACTGAAAAGAAGGTGTATTCCATTTTGTCCATATTCATTTTTCTCCACATATCAATTAGATCTAATTTTTCTAGGACTTCATTTACCTCTCTTACCTCTTTCTTATTTATTTTTTGGTTTGATTTATCTAGATCTGACAGAGGAATATTTAGATCTCCCACTAGTATGGTTTTACTATATATTTCCTTCTTGAGCTCTGCCAGTTTCTCCTTTATGAATCTGGATGCTATGCCACTTGGTGCATACATATTGATCAGTGTTATTTCCTCATTGTTTATACTACCTTTAATCAGGATGTAATGACCTTCCCTGTCTTTTTCAATCATATCTATTTTTACTTTGGCTTTGTCAGAAATCATAATAGCCACTCCTGCCTTCTTTTTCTCATTTGGCACCCAAAAGATTTTGCTCAAGCCCTGAACCTTAAACTTGTGTATGTCCACCCATCTCATATGTGTTTCTTGTAGACAACATATGGTGGGATTTTGGTTTCTAATCCACTCTGCTATTTGCTTCCATTTTATGAGTGAGTTCATCCCATTCACATTCAGAGTTATAATCATCAGTTGTGCATTTGCTGACATTTTCGAATCCTCCCCTCTTCCTACCCCCTTTTTCCTTATACTTTTTCCTTTTAAATCAGTGGTTTGCTACTGAGCCGCTATCCCTTATCCCCTCCCTTGATTAACTTCCCTTTCTACCCCCTCCCTTATTTTTCCCCCTCTTTTTGTTTTTAATGGCCTTATGAATTCCCTCCTTCTTCTCCCCTCCCTTTTTTTTTTGACCTCCCCACTCTCCTGCTCTCCTTGGTTTATCCCTTCTAACTTTCTCAGAAAGGTTAGATAAGAGTTTTATGTCCCAATGGATAGTATAGCTACTCTTCCCTCTCCGGGTTGATTACACTAAGAGTAAGGTTTGATTATTACGTCTTAATGCTCTCTTCCTCTCCTTCTTATAATAGTATTTGTCCCCTCTCCTTCCCATACCCTATTTGTTTGTAATAGAATATCCTATTTTTCTTATTCACTCAAGTTTCTCTTGGTGTCCCCTGCTATTCACCCCCCCCCTTTCCCATCCCCATGTCATCTTAGCTTATTTAGTGTTCCACCCTCACCCTGTGAATTATTCTTCTGATTACTATAATAGTGGATACTATAATAGTGAATAGAGTTCACTACAGAGAATTATACATAACATTTCTCTACATAGGAATACATATAATTAGATCTTACTGAGGCCCTTAAAAAGGCGAAGTTTAAAAGTATAAGTTTTCTTTCTTTCCCCTCTGTTTCTTATTTACCTTTTCATGTTTCTCTCTATGTTTGTGGTTGGATATCAAACTTTCCATTTAGCCCTGGTCTTTTCTGTGTAAATACTTGGAATTCTTCAATTTTGTTGAATGCCCATACTTTCCCCTGGAAATATATAGTCAATTTTGATGGGTAGTTGATCCGTGGTTGCAGGCCCAGCTCTCTTGCCTTTCTGAATATTGTATTCCAAGCCTTATGGTCTTTTAGCGTGGAGGCTGCCAGATCCTGTGTGATCCTGATTGGTGTTCCTTGACATTGGAATTGTCTCTTTCTGGCTTCTTGTAAGATTTTTTCTTTTGCTTGAAAGCTCTTGAATTTCGCAATTATATTTTTGGCCATTTTTTTCTCTGGACCAAATGTAGTGGGTGTTCTATGAATCCTTTCAATGTCTATATTGCCCTCTTGTTGTAGGACTTCAGGGCAATTTTGCTGAATAATTTCTTTTAGTATGGAGTCCAGGTTTCTATTAATTTCTGGTTTTTCTGGAAGACCAATTATTCTCAAATTGTCTCTTCTAGACCGGTTTTCTTGGTCTGTCACTCTCTCATTGAGATATTTCATATTTCCTTCTTTTTTTCCATCTTTTGACTTTGTTTTATTTGTTCTTGTTGTCTTGAGAGATCATTAGCTTCTACTTGCTCAATTCTAGCCTTTAGGGACTGGTTTTCGGCTCTAAACTTTTCGTTTTCAGCTCTAAACTTTTCGTTTTCAGCTATGATCTTTTGGTTTTCTTTTTCAACCTGGTTCACTTTGCTTATCAGTTCATTTGATTTCTGAGCCTCACTTTCCAATTGCAAGATTCTACCTTTTAAACTGTTATTTTCTTGCCAGATCTCTTCCATCTTCCTCAGAATCTCAGTTTTGAACTCTTCCATAGCTTGTGAGGAGTTTTCCTTATTTGAGGAGGGTCTGGATGCTTGTTTGTTTTCCTCCTCTGTTTGCTCGGTTGTCTGGATTTTCTCTGTGTAAAAGTTGTCGAGTGTTAAAGACTTCTTTTTCTTGTTGTTATTCTTTCTCTTCTGAACTTCCTGAGACTGGGTAGCCATCATTAGCCCAGCAGCTTCTCAGCTTTATCCTCACGCTAGGGGTCTGTCTGCGGTCTTTTGGCTCCTGAGGTCTGAGTTCTGGTTTTTCCCATGGTAAAGCCCCCTGGTGGACCCCCTTGCTTGATGCTCTGCTGGAGGTTCCTTTACAAGTCTCAGGGAGCTACTTCCACAGTCGTATACCTGTCTGCACTGGTTCCCCACTCAGGGTTTCAGAGCTTTAGCTTGTGGCTGTGTCTGCCTCCTCCCAAGCCTCCACCACTCCCGTGCTCAGATTTCGGGTGCGTTCTTTGGCTTATTGGGGTCCCAAATCTTGCTGCTCTCAGGAACAGGCCCCGGAGCTGCCAATGACTCGATGGGTGCCCCAAACTTGCTTTATTTCTTTTTAACTGGCTTCGGGGCTATAGGTGGTGTGTGTGGAGGGGTTGGGGGTGGGGTGGTTGCTCAGCCCTCGATTTAGTGAGAGCTGTTTCACCCCTTTATAGCATGGAAATGTCCTGATTCCACATACCTTCCATGCTGCACCCTGTTGTGGGGTTCCTCCGTTCGTCTGGACTTGTTTTTATGTCCCCTTGAGGAGTTTTGTGTGTTTTGGTCAGGAGAGGTTAAGAGCTGCTTTTTACTCTGCCGCCATCTTAACCCGGAACCTCTCATGATTTTTTTAAATTTAAAAAAAATTTTTTTAAGGAAGCAGACCACCAGCAGCCCTACTTTCTGAGGAGAATGTGGTGACTGACTCCAGCTACCTACTCTCTCTTCTGACAGGAATTAAATTCTCCCTTGGAGAAGAGTAGAGGGAGACAATTCTAGACATGTCTACTCTACTTCATTTCAATCTACACAATAATAAACATGGGCCTTTATACCCTTTTCTGACTTACTATTCAAGTGACAGAACTCCAGAGACTTTATAGGGCAATTCTCCCTGCCTTTCTCATCCTGAGAGACCATTGATTTCTTCAGTACCAGTTCTCTCCTAGATTAACTGAAAAATTTGTTACCCCACTGATTATATTTTGGATGACTCCATGTACTCAAAGATTCAAAGACACTGTCTTTTTACTTCCTTCCATTTAAAACTATCAAATATATGTATTTTCATTAGCTAACTTTGCTCCATGTCTATCCCTTCTTTGTACAGTTGTCTGCAGTTTTTCTCTCCCATTACAATGTAAGAATTTTGAGGGCAGTGACAATGTTTTTGTTTGTTTGTTTTCTCCTTTCTTCAGATTTCTAACACTTAACACATATGCCTAACATAATGTTTAATTAATACTTCTTGACTAATTGATTGGCAGTCTGGGCTAGTAACCCTTCTTAATAACTTTGTCTTTTCAAATCACTCTATTCTATAGAGTTATAGATTAAGTTTCTGATAACTGTGATTATCTTAATAGCATCCTTTTGGACTAGCATTAGAGATGAACAATAAGTTTGGCATAACATGAAAAAGTAAAAGATAATGTCCAATATTGCCTTTGATAAATAGTTTAAGGTTTTAATGATAGTAATCCATTATTTCCAATGCAAGAATCAATGAAGAAAGATTCTCTAATGATATAATATATATGAACAACAAAATTTTTTTTTCAGAATCTAGATTTTAAAAATGAAAAGGGAATAAACTACACATGGTGGGGGTATAAGTAAACTTCTATATATTTCCAATGTGAATTTATAAGTGGCACCTAAATGGAAATATGGTGCAAAAATTATCTTGACAGATGATAATAAAATATTTTGCAGAATTTTCTTAATGGTATGTGCAAAGACAAGTAATGTTACTTAAGAAACGTTAGTCATATTATGCTGCTCTGCTTTTGGTAAGTTTATACAAAAAGGCTATTGTCAAAATAATTGTTGTTTGAGCAGCATCTGTTATAGAGGATGAATAAGTTATTGTTCTCTGGAGAAATTGTTAACACCTTAAAATCAATACAAACAAGAATAAATGAGGACAGAGATAAATGTTGGGAAATATTTTAAAAGAATGAAGGACAAATCTAAGGAAGCTATACAGTTTTGTGCCTATATATCACTTCATTGAGAAAGAATGCTAATTATATCGTGGAAAAAAGTTACTATTCAGTTGTTTCAGGCATATCCAACTCTTTGATCTCATTTGGTGTTTTCATGGCAAAGATACTGGAGTGGTTTGCTTATTTTACAGATGAAGTAACTGAGTCAAATAGGGTTAAGTGACTTTCCTAATGTCATAAAGGTAATAAGTGTCTGAAGCTGAATTTGAACTCAGATTTTCCTGACTTTTGGGCATAGAGCTTTATTCACTATACCACCTACCTTCCTAGCTACCTAGCTATGGATAAAGACCTGACCTCAAAGATGGGAAGACTGGGTCCAAGACCCAACTTTGACACATATGAGTTTGGTAAAACTTTGTAATTCACTTAATTTCCAAGTGTTCTAGGCAATTCTATCAGAGAAAATGCAAAAAAGGATCTGACTTTCTTAAAACTAGAAAAGTTACCACATCTGAGAGTTTTCTATATCAGTGAAATCACCCCCAATCCCTATTATTTTCGATAAAATAAATAGATAGTTCAGTATAAGGCAAGCATCCATTAACATCACAAAACAACATTTTTTTGTGCTTTAATAGAGAGGAAATGCCTCATTTATTGTGGGAGTTAAGTTAATCAGCTATCTGTGCCCATTCATATCACTAACTTCTTAAAGATCAAAATAAGTAGAAACAACAATAAGAAAAAAATGTGGCACATACTTAGCAAAATTCCTTCTTAACTTCAATGAATTCTCATTTGATGATGAAAATAGGATATTGAAGGAAGAAATCTATAACTCACAATAACTTCACATAGAAGTTTAAATAAATGCATTAATAACCAAGGCATGAACATTAGACAGGCCTAAAACATACTCTTAATTTGTAAAAGCATGTCTTAGTGCCAAGCAGAGAGAAACAGCCATTTGCAAAATCTTCCAAAGAAGTTCTTAGATTGTAAACATTTCATAAAGCAGGAAGGGATAATAGAGAATATATATATATGTATATATATGTATATATGTGTACATATATATATAGTAAAAATGGCAAAAATTTTCCTTAATATAAAAAGTATAAGAAATGTACAGAGGACAATGAAAGGAAGAAAAATTAAATAAAGTTTAAAAATATATTTATAACAAAACTTTTTTCCCCATAAAGTACAGTATTGTTATCAAACTTGGACTCTGGCACTTAACAATCAGATGCACATCATGAGAAGGCAGAAATGTAACAAAAAAGAATAAAGATTTGAAGAGCAGTTATGTTTAAGTGTTCATAAGAAGCATATAAATATGTGTTCTATGCTAGAGACAACACATTTGGGATTCTTTTAATGGATCAGTTTACAATATACTTAAAGCTAAAGTAGATACCAAAGATATAGGAAAGAAAAAATTGGATCTCATTAATGTAGAAAAGAATGTTTGTTAGAACATCAACAGTTACAGTTTATTGGACAGGCCTTCATTCCCAATTATCTATATTTTTTTAATTGATAATATTCTAAATATATATTGAGGGTATCTTCAAAGAACACATTAGTAAGTAGCAGACATGATTTAACAAAAATAAACATTTACATAGCAGCTACTATTCCATGCACTGTGTTGGATTACTCTTATAAACATTGCCTAATTTGATCTTTACAATAGCTTTGTGCTCATTCTGATCCCAATTTTGCTATTGAGAAAACTATGGCAAGCATTAACTGACTTGCTCAGGGTCACACAGCTAGTTAAGTGCCTGAGGATATATTTGAATTTATTTCTTCCTAAATCCAAGTCCAGGACTTTATCTGCTGGGTCACCAACTATCTCATGTTACATAAAGATATTCTACAGAAGATGCCATCATTATTAACACATAATTGAAAAAATGCATAAATAAAAAAAAACTATTGTACTAAACATTTTTAATGGTAATGAAAATAACAAGATTAGTAGCAACAATAATAGCAATACAAACAATAATTAATACAATAAAGCAAGGTTTAATTTTAAGGATTTTCTTTATCAGTAAAGTGTCTTCAACCATTCATCAAAATAAGGAAAGATTATGAGAAATCTATAATAAGAGATAATCTTGTTCAATAGTTATTGATAATTAATAAAAAGTGAGGCATAAAACAGGGACATATCCTTGCTGAAAGTGATTACCATAATCATGGAAAAGATCTAGCACAGATTTCAAGATAAAGATGATTTCTTCCTTTCTCCCCCAGCTTTTTTTTTTTTAACCCTTGTACTTCGGTGTATTTTCTCATAGGTGGAAGAGTGGTAAGGGTGGGCAATGGGGGTCAAGTGACTTGCCCAGGGTCACACAGCTGGAAGTGGCTGATGCCGGGTTTGAACCTAGGACCTCCTGTCTCTAGGCCTGACTCTCAATCCACTGAGCTACCCAGCTGCCCCCCCAGCTTTTTAATTCTTTTAAATTACAGATGACATTGTGTTTATTTTATTAAGCTCTAGAATTATTACAGAGGATTTTGCAAGATATTTGACTCTATTCAACAAAGTTTGATCTCACCATCTATACAGAAAACCAGCAAGTGTACCCAAAAAAAGTTTATTATCCAAATCATAGTTAGATGTACAAACTTCAGGGTTTGTCCCAGTATATGAACTTTATAAAGGAAAAAAAGAAGGGGATTAAATAAAAATGTATTATGTATTTACTATGTGTCATTTGGCCAGCAATGTGATACAGGGGGAAGAGTGTCAAGTATGGAGTCAGGAAGACTCACCTTCCTGAATTTAAGTAGACCATCATATTATCTGCAAAGAGTGATAGTTTGGTCTCCTCACTGCCTGATTTAATACCTTCAATTTCTTTTTCATCTCTAATTGCTACTGCTAGCAATTCTAGTACACTGTTAAATAATAGAGAAGATAATGGGCATCCTTGTTTCACTCCTGATCTTATTGGGAATGCTTCTAACTTATCCCCATTGCATATGATGTTACCTGATGGTTTTAAATATATGCTGTTTATTATATTTAGTAAAGGCCCTTCTATTCCTATACTTTCTAGTGTTTTCAATAGGAATGTCTTGTATTTTTTCAAAGGCTTTTTTCGGCATCTATTGAGATACTCATAGGATTTTTGTTGTTTTGGTTGTTGATATAGTCAATTACATGGATGGTTTTCCTAATATTAAGCCATCCTTATATTCCTGGTATAATTTTCAACTGATCATAGTTAATAATCCTCATAATCACTTGCTGGAGCCTTTTTTAATATATGTTTTAATTTTTTAAATGTTTATTAATATCCATTTTTAACATGGTTACATGATTCATTTTCCTACTTTCCCCTTCACCCCCCGCTCTCCCCCCACCCATGGCCGATGCACATTTCTATTGGTTTTAACATGTGTCATTGATCAAGACCTATTTCCAAATTGTTGATAGTTGCATTGGTGTTGTAGTTTCGAGTCTACATCCCCAATCATGTCCACCCCGACTCATGCGTTCAAGCAGTTGTTTTTCTTATATGTTTCCTCTCCTGCAGTCCTTCCTCTGAATGTGGGTAGCATCTTTACCATAAATCCCTCAGCATTGTCCTGTGTCGTTGCTTTCTGCTGGTACAGAAGTCCATTACATTCTATTTTACCACAGTATGTCAGTCTCTGTGTACAATGTTCTTCTGGCTCTACTCCTTTCGCTCTGCATCACTTCCTGGAGGTCTCTCCAGTTCACCTGGAACTCCTCCAGTTTATTATTCCTTTTAGCACAATAGTATTCCATCACCAACATGTACCACAGTTTGTTCAGCCATTCCCCAATTGAAGGACATACCCTCCTTTTCTAGTTCTTTGCCACCACAAAAAGCACAGCTATGAATATTCTTGTACAAGTCTGTTTGTTTATGATCTCTTTGGGGTAAAAACCCAACAATGGTATGGCTGGATCAAAGGGCAGGCATTCTTTTATAGCCCTTTGAGCATGATTCCAAATTGCCAGCCAGAATGATTGGATCAGTTCACAGCTCCACCAGCAATGCATTAATGTCCCAATTTTGCCACATCCCCTCCAGCATTCAACATGTTGTGGTGTCCCTCCGTTCATCTGGATTCATTTTTATGTCCCCTTGAGGAGTCCTGTATGCTTTGGTTAGGAGAGATTGTTCAGCTGCTCCTTACTCTGCCGCCATTTTAACCGGAAGTTTGCTGGAGTCTTTTTGCTCATATTCTATTTAAATTTTTTTGCATCTATGTTCATTAAGGAGATTGGTCTGTAGTTTTCTTCTCTGTTTTTCATCTACCTGGCTTTAGAATCATTACCATATTTATGTAATAAAAGGAATTTGGTACTACTCCTTCTTTGCTTATTTTTGACATAGTTTGTATAGTATTGGGATTAGTTGTTCTAGTTAAGTATTGGATAAGAGTTCACTTGTGAATCCCTCTGGATCTATTTCCTCCTTAAGCTCCAGTAGTTTCTCTTTTAAAAATCTGGAAGCTATACTATTTGATGCATACATGTTGAGTACTGCTATTTCCTCTTTGTCTATACTTCTTTTTTTTCGGGATGTAATTACCTTCCCTATCTCTTTTACCTAGATCTATTTTTACTTTGGCTTTGTCAGATATCGTGGTTGCAATTCCTGCCTTTTTTTTCTCAATTGATGCCTAATAAATTTTTTTCTCCAATCTCTTACCTTTACTCTGTGTGTGTCTCTTCCTGCTTCATGTGTGTTTCTTGTAGACAACATGTGGTAGGATTTTGGTTACTAATTCACTCTGCTTCCTTTTTATGGGTGAGTTCATCCCTTTGAGATTCAGTGTTATGATTACCACCTTTGTATTCCCCATCATTCATCATTTTGATTTCCTCTTTCAATCCTGCCCTTTCTTATTTCACTATTTCCTTCTATACCAGTGTTTTGCTTTTAATCAGTCCTCCTATTCCCCACCCTTATTTTACTTCCCTTCCCACCCCCTCCTTTCTCATGTCCCTCTTATTTTTCTTTAAGGTCTATTAAATTCCCTCCCCACTCTCTTTCCCTCCCTTTCAGTACTACCTGCCCCCTGCCCTCTATTTTTCTCTCTCAACATTCATGTAGGGTAAGATAGAATTCTATATCCCAGTGGATCTAGATACCCATTCCTCTCAGAATTGATTCCACTGAGAATAAGGTTTAAGTATGACCTATTAACATTTTCTTCCTCTCCTTATTATAATAATATTCTTCCCCTCCCCCTCTCATGCATCTATTTATGTAGTATAATTTATTTTATTTTTCTTCTTTAAAATTTCTCTTGGTACCATCTTCTATTCTCCCCTTTTTTCATATCATCTTACACCACTCAGTACCTCAGCCTCTCTCTATGAATAATTCTTCTATCCTCTATGAGAGTTAAACAAAATTTTGAGAGTTATAAATAGCATTTTCCTATAAAGCAATATAAACAATTTGACCTTACTCAGGTGCTTAAATTTTCCCTTCTTTCTTGTTTACCTTTTCATGTTTCTCTTTAATTTTGTATTTGGATATCAAATTTTCCATTTAGTTTTGGTCTTTTCTTTACAAATATTTGGAAATCTTCTATTTGGTCAATTGCCTATCCTTTCCACTGGAAGTATTTAGTCAGTTTTGATGGGTAGGTGATCCTTGGTTGTAGACTCAATTTCTTGTCTTTCTAGATTTCATATTACAACCCTTGTGACCTTTTAGTGCAGAGGCTGCAAGATCCTGTATAATCTTGATAACTGAAATGAGGTAGAAATAAGTTCTCTGTTTATTTGTAAAATGCAACTTCAGTGGCGAAGCAACTAAGATAAACAGAGGCAGAGAGAGACAAAGAGAGCCTCTTGTCCTGTCTGGGCTGAGGTCTGAATCCTCCAATTAAAGATGTTTAGGAAAGGGACTTCATACAAAACAAAATTGGAGCAGAGGGAAGAAGTTGGTCTTTATTTCCCCTGTTGAGGAGGCCTGTGATCTGGCTCATACCTGAAGCTGGCTAGTAGGGGGAACCTGCCAGAATGGCCAGTCATAAGTAGCTGAAGCATTTTTTCTAGTATATTTTAAAAATCAATATTTAGTAAATAATTATACATAAAATATAGTCTACAGAGAATTTTAATCATAACAGAATGGTGTCCATGAGATTCGAGTCTGAATTTTTTTTCTTTTCTAGATTGTTTTTGTTTTTCTTTTTTCCTCACCAGGGATGACTTACCTTTAGAGTAGAAATTTTTAAAGTTCTTGGTTCCTAAGAAACTCTGACTGCAAAGGAGAAATTTTGGGTAAGATTAATGATCCTTGTACCTTTTGTGGGTGTATTTCTTGTGAATGGGCCTTCTGTATGTCTTTGTTTGTTTGCCAATAATATTGTTTTCTTTTTGCTTGGAGAAGGAAGAAAAATCAGTGGGGGAATAAAAGCAACATAGCAAGAAAAAAGGAAGCAACAGTGTTAGTTTAGCTTTAAGAATATAGGAGTAAGTGAGAGATGAGCTGGAGATTTTTTTAATCCTCATTGAAGAAAACAAAACAGAAACAAAACTGTGCACAATAAGAGGTTCAGATGAACTATATGGTTTTTCAGGAGAGGCCTTCGGAAGATATTTGAAACTCTTAGATAACGGGGATTCTTGGAAGCAATAACAAACAGTTTACCATTTCATTCTCCAGCTCATTTTTCAGATGAGGAAACTGAGGAAAACAGGATTAAGTGATTTTCTGAGGGTCTATTTAAATGTCTGGGGCTGGATTTAAATTCAAGTTTTCATGACTCGACATCTGACACTCTATCCATTGTGCCCTCTAGCTGCCTCAATTTTATCTATATAAATTGAAGGAATAAACCTTTTGGTGAAATTAGAAACCAAGTCAATCAATGAAGAGGAATTTGAGGCCTATGCAAAAGATCATATTACTATTAACACTCAGAGATGAGGCATGAAACTGCATGTATTGCCCTCAAAATAAGTGATATGTCCATTGCACCTTTAATTACTTCATTCAACAAAATCATTATTTATAGCTTACTGGTTTTCAAATGTGTCTTAGAAGTTCTTTGTGAGGCAATACAACCTCAGAAATAATTCTTCTTAAAGAGTTTACAATATAGCTTAAAACATGACATTTAGGTGTTGATAATTAAACTACAATAGAAAATTTTATAATGAGTTTAGTAGCATTATATTATATGCAAAAGGTTAGAATAAACTACAAATACTGACTTTAAATGATAGGAATGGCAGGAGTCAAAGAAAACATCATGGAAGAGATAGGAATCAAACTAGGATTAGTAGAAAAATTGATAGGGTTGGATAAGGATATATGGAGAATATGACCTTTCAAAGTTTCACAAATTAAAAATATGAGCAAACTTACAAAAATATGAAGGACTTTCCCACAACTCTGTGGAAAGTGCTAAAAGAAAAACCCTATCCTTTTGATCCTTTTTAAAAACTTTATTAAAGAGAAAACAATTGTAGTTTACCCAGGCAAAAATGAACTCCCAGGCAGAAATGAAGTCCCGGGCTACTCTGAATCCTGCTTTAAAGTTCCCTCCTAGTTGCAGGATTGGTTGTTCTATAGACCAATCCTGCACCCAGAAGTGGGAAGGGGGGTGCAGGTCCCCTCCCAGCACGGGATTGGTCCATTTCAAGACCAATCCCTCACAAGGAAGTAGGGGGAGGGCATGGTCCCTCCCCCAGCACAGGACTGGTCCATTCAAGACCAATCTCACAACAGGAAGTAGAAAAGAGGGAGCTTTGGGGCATGCTGGGAAATGCAGTCCCCAGCCAGGAAAAAATTTAAAACCCATAACTCCTTTAGGCATAGGCACTAAGTGTTGACCTCAAATTAAAAGCTCTTTGGATTAGGAATAGAATTAGATTTTTTAGCTCTCATATTGATAAAGGGTAAGGGCTTCCTTAGATAATTTCCACTACTATAGTCAGTATTTGAAGGAGAGTGTCTCTTATGTATATTGGAGAAATGTTCCATTGCTACTTTTTAAAAATATATGTATTTTTAAACTATACAATTTCATTCTGACACTATTTTGACCTAATTATGTTCTTTGGCTAAATAAAGAGTAAAAGATCATAGGATCATAGATTTAGTGGTAGAGAGGATTATAGTGATCAGAAGTTTCTAGTCACATAGACCCTGTGGTCAAAGGGATATATAAAGCCTAGAACACTTCGCCTCTAGGAGACAGTGTCTCCCCAGCTATTTCAACATGAATTCCAAATTAATAAAGTTTTCTTTATTTTTGAGCTAAGTTTTAGAGTCTAGCATTCTTTCAAAGGGAAACCTGTCACAAACTTTGCTTTTTTTTTACCTGTAATAAGGGGGTAATGTGGCTGATAACAGGGGAGCTGGTGGTACCAGTGAAGTCACCTGGCCATGGAGCTTGTAACTACTGGAGCTGGTGATTGGGACTGTCAGGGATGTGTTGCCTGAGCTGTGGTGACCAGTCAGTCTCCCTGCTGTCTGTAGGCTCCTTTAAGGTGTAGAGTGAGGATCCCCTCCCTGCTGTAGTGAAAGCAGTAACCAAAAGGAAGTGAAGCTCGCACACTTCCTGAATAAAATGGATGCCCTGGCCAGTACTTCCTTGGAGTCAAGTGGTTGCTATTCTCCCCTCTCCTCAGCCCGTTACCCCAGGATGATGTTATAATTAACTACAGAAGCTCACAGTATCAGGCTAAGGGTTTTTTTAAACACAGGAGGGGAAACGGAGGAAAGAGGGTTTAGGGTCTGGAGAAGCTGTTGCTAAGGGTGACTGGCCAGTGTTGGCAATGGACCTAGAAGGTAAGATCAGGCTGAGGGAACCAGCCCCTCAGCCAGGGATAATTTCCACTGCCCTGATGTTAAGTGATCCACCAACTAGACAGATGAGGTTGGTGATTTGGTCTAGGGGTATCCCTGTTGCTAGGATGACCTAATCTAATTTCCTACCCACGATCCACCTCCCTCAACCAGGGGTCCCCAAGGGAAGTCCAGGGGTAGCTGGGTATCAGGTTGATGTCAAGGAAATCAGAATCCCCAGGTTGGTTCAGCAGGGGTATTTATAGACCCAGCTCAAATTGTCACGTCTTGGGACTGGCACCTGTTGGACCAAAGTTACATCCTCCTAACTGCCAGGATTGCCTAGGGTAATTTGCAAATGCAAGATATCTTGCATAAATCCTGCATTATATACCATAAAGCTCTCCTGCAACAGTATGATCATTTAGTTCGACAATGCTACTAGAAGGAAGAAAACATATTCTAACAATGAAAAGTCTCCCCAGTTGAAAAAGGTTTGCTATAGGAAGGAAATTCTCCATTACTAGAGGTCCTCAAGTGGGTACTAGCTAGTTGATTATTTGTCAGAGATATTTTAAGAGTGAGGAAAGCCAGGGAATGAGCATTATATAGCCCTTTATTATACGTCCAACACTGTGCTAAGTGCTTTATCAATATATCATTGGTGGATTTATTTATTTTTAGGAATCTATTTAGACATTTCAATGATGTAACAGAGAGAGTGCTAGCACTGAAATAAATAAGTCTGGAGTTCACATCCAGCCCCTAGCACATATTAGCTCTATGATCCTGGTCAACTCGATAAAATTGTGTCTACCTCAATTGTAAAATAAGGATAAAAATATCTACTTCCCAAGAATTTTTATGGATAAAATAAGATAATATCAAAAGAAAATATGTATTGTTCTTATCTAAAGGAGTCTTCAACCTGAATTAAGAGGCTAACTCAGCAAATTCAAAGGATTATCTTCAAATACACCAAGGCAGAAAATGCATTGGGGATCATTCAAACTGTGCCCTGCTTTTCACAGACAGGAGTGAGCAACTTCCTTATAAGGCAATGGAATTTGATCAGATATGAAATTAATATACCTCAAATCCCCTCTAAGTATTTTGATTGGACCACATTTCAAATGAGGAGATGGGGTTAAGGTCAGCTCAGCTCTTTCCTTATTATCTTGGGAGAATGAAGATTGTGAACATTTTCCCACCCCTACCAATGCAGTCTACCTGCCATTTATTTAAAGCAAAAAAAAGTTTTAAAATAGTCATCCAAACTGACTCAGCACAAATAGATGACTTCCCATAATATTTTTATAGTTTATAAATATTAAAGTGTTATAGATGCTGCTGCTGCTATTGTTGTATGAGCTGATGTAATCGAAATATGAAAAAGCTTTAAAATCTGAGATCATGTTTCCATGGTGATATGACCACAGCTTTGGTGACAAAAATGATATGCACATAGTATTTATTTGTTAATATTTATTCTATATAGTTTGGTATTATGGCTTACTCCCAAAAGTTCCTAAGGTAAATTCATAAAGAAATATTCAAACTATGCTGAGGTTACTTTGTGAGACCATAGCCCCCAAAACCATGGCACATAAGCTCCCATGAATCTCTGTAAAATGAGGAACTTGGACTTCTTATCTCTACTATCCTCTCTACCACTAAATTGATGATCTTATGAATTTTACTCTTTCATAGTCAACCAGAGAAAATAATTAGGTTGAAGTAGTGTCAAAATGAAATAGTTTAGTTTAAAAATATATATTTTTTAAAAAGTAGCAATAGAATATTTCTCCAATATCCATAGGGGACATTCTCCCTCAAATACAGACTATAATAGTGGAAAGTGTAGTCACAATTATGGAACATAAATGGCGGACACACACACATGAGGATCATTTGTGCCCATGGCACATACATGGAGGGCCATACAAGAAAAGGAATACGTATATCACAAGCCTGTGGGAGCGAGATGCAGTGGACAGAGGGCTGAGCCAGCAGGTAAAACCCAACTAAAAATGACTGAAATGCCAGTCCCATCTATGGAAGGTCAACTCAGCCTTTTAAAAAATCTTCTGAGGATCATCATTATGATGCTCCCACTAACCTAGTGTTGACCTGTCATTCCCCTTTAATCTGATAGTAGCTTCTAAGAGCTGCTCTGCTGGACAATGTTCCCCTGGACACTACTCTGCTATGTATATATTGCTACTTCTGTGGCCACATAGTCTCCACTATACATTTATTCTAACAGGCAAAGTTTGGCCAATATTGCTGTTTTCTCTTCGATTCTCCTCTTGCCTCCAACTTCTGCCTTAATCGAAATACTTGGCTACCTCTTCTTATGGGAAAAGTAATCATTAATATATTCTTTTAACTTAAAGCTCACAGTCATCTGCTTCCATACCCCCTCATTTAAAAGAAAAGACAGGAAACTTTTCTAGGACCAGAAAAAAGTCTCCCCTCCATTTCTCTCTTCTTCTTTTCCCAGAGTCTTGGTTAAAAAAAAAAAAAAACTTATTTCCCCAGCAAGAGATTCTAAGCCCCAGGCACCAAGCTTTTTAGATCAAAGAGCCTCCCAGCTGTCTAAAGCCTTCAGGCAGAATCATTTCTCTGGACTAAACTTCCTGGTCCCTGGTTTTGGGGTCTCCATGGACAACCCCACTGGAGCTCACAGTGAGTATTTCATATTACTTTCAAATTTAAACTGTAAAGATTAGATTAAAAACCATTTGCCCAGGAATCACTAAATAACTCTGGGGCAGTAAATCCCTGTTTTCTTAACCAAAGAATCTTGCATTCTAAAAATTCTAAAAACTTAGCAACTGGCTTGGGCAAAACCAAGGCCATTTTCTTTTTTGTTACCCAGCAGTCCAGGTCTCTTTCATCTACAAATTTGATGGCTAGCCTAAGCCTGAAAGGGCTTTAAGGTAAATATTCTAGCCAGGTTAAATGGAATTGAATTTTTTTTCATTCTTTCATGTTTTTATCCTGGTTTCTGTCTCACCTAATTTCTAATCTATAGCTGTCACTGAACTTGAGGACGGCATAGAGTCTCCCTTCTATGAACCTGTCTGATCAATTGGTTCTGGCTTTACCTTAAATTTCAACTTAATCCTCAACTCTGTTATGATTCTGGCCTTTGTTACAGTCTTTCCTCTTTAAATGACTCCAACATGCTATGGCTACTTTGCACATTCAAGTGAATTAAAACACCTTTACCAAATAGGAAACTGAGGAAACATTTAAGTGTTCTGGGTACTCAGCTAAGTATTTTACAGATACATTTATTTCATCCTAGGAAGTAGATGCAATTATTAACCCCAGTTTACAGTTGTGGAAACTGAGGCAGGTAGGGGTTAAATGACTTATCCAGGGTAACATACCTAATAAATGTTTGTGGCTAGATTCAAATTCATGTCTTTCTGATTCCAGGTCTAGTCCTCTGTCCAAAGCTCTACCTGGTTTCTTCTAATGGAGTTTATAAGGTTTATGGGAGAGCCAAATGAAAAGTAACTAAATTTTACCTACTTCATACCATTTTCAAATCCATTTCTTCCTCTTCATCAAATTGTTTTTCAATGAAAACTGTTGACCAAAATGGTCTATTCCTAGAGAGGAAGGCACTGAATTCCAGGGTAGAGCTTTATTTTTTAGGACTTGGCATAAATTAAATTCAGAATTGGTAACTGTGAGAATCTCCAAGTTCAAATTCATTATCATGCTATTATGCCATGTATATTTAGGCTCAGATTTATTGACTTCTATTTTTAATTACATTGCACCTTTTATAGTTCAGAATCATAAGTGGGGAAGAAGATGCAACAAAGCCAATTCCTACTATTTTGTTTATTCTTTAAAAAGCTATGCCATGCATTTCAGTAAGTCAGTAAATTTTTGTTCTTTTCAAATTCAATTAAGTTGAATGCTTTGTCTTTATTGATAAGAGACCACTGCTGAAAGCTAATGCACTGCAGCAGAATGGGACAAGGGCAAAATATTATTTCATAGTAAAGCAGAAAATCTTTATTTAACAATCAAATGAGTCCTTCCTCTACTCCAGATATTCCATAGGAGAAAGTCTTCTTTTCAATGATCTGTGGTTGCAATTACATGTATTCAACACATAGTATAGGAGTGATCTTCACTTTTATGAGAAAATAAAAGAGGAATATTTTCTCTAACTTGGTTTTAATATGAGCAATTTAAAAATAAAGATTGGTTTTAAGTAAAAGATAGTTCTAATTTATAAAAATTAAATTCTTCTTTATTCTTTATTCAAAATAATTATTTAAAAATATCCATAATCTTATACAATACAGATGCCCTCTTTCCTCCTTAATTCTTGAAACTGTTAAATTTCTTTCTACTTAGAGGAATGGATTTTATAGAAAGTGAGGAAGAGAGAATCAGAACTTAGAGAAAATATTCATTCTCTTACTCTCTCTTTATCCATATCCTATTGATCCTTTGAAACCCAATAGCAAGGCATGCCTTCTCTATGCCTTTCCAGGCCCTCCCTGCTCTTACTTATTTTAGTATCCCCCCAAAAATTACTTATTACTTTCTAAACTCATAATCCTTCTTTGGGAATTATTCTTTTGATTATTAAATTTAATATATGATATTTAATATAATTATATGACATATAATTATGATGCCTTTTAGTATCATGGATTCATACTGGAAATGATAATGAATAGAATCTAGGAGACTCTAACTTATTTCCAGAGAGAAAATTGAGATCAAGAAGTTATTGTGACTTGCCCAAGGTCTGCAATTAGTGAAAGGCTTTGGGGGCAGGGAGATAATAAAGTTGTTCCCTATATATATAAAGTGGTGTTGATTATGGCTAGAAGAGAGGTAAGAATAACTATCTTTTACATCCCTTCCTTAGACCTTTCCCCAAGGAAGACTTTAATTCCTGCCACAAAAGGAAACAGGAGGTTGAGGCCCAAGGTTGGCTGCTCCATGTTCCTCACATAGATGGGGTAGAAGGTTACCTACTTTTTAAATTATCATTAGTTATTGGAATATAAATTATAGGGCTAATATAAATCCTAATTAATGTCCCCTAAAGGGAACAGGGCACCCCAAACTTTATTTTTGTGAAGCTGATTTTTATACCCACCATACTCTGCCCTTCCAGGTCCTCTCAGAATTTCAGTTCATTCAGAATTGCTGTTCAACCAGACTCTCACAACCACCACCCTCAAATCTGCCTTTTGCTGCATGTTTTCCCCTTGTGCCTAGCTGTGCCCCTTTCCAACAAATATGACGTCTCCCTATCATTTGTGCTTTCCCCCATATTTGAACCATGTATAACTGAAAAGTTATCATCACTCTAGGGGCCTTGCCCAAACCTTTGTAGTTTTTCATTTTACAAACTTTGCGTATATCCAGGCCTTCTTAGACAAGTTAGCATGTGGTCTGTGCTTTTGAGTTCTTTAATGTGTTGAATCAGAATGTTTATTAAATTTTTCCTGACTCAGTTTCTCTGGTTTAACATATTCAAGACTTGACTTTCAGAAAAATCACAATTATATAACGAATATGCACAGCAAAGAAACCCACTTATCTCATTGAATAATAAAACAAAAAACATAAAATGTATGCATATAAGAATATAGGCCAGACCATAGAAAGTAAATGTTTTCTCCTGGGATTGAGGTAACTCACCTCAATTAAGAAATATTCTTATAACTCAGCCAAAGAGGGAAATTCCCCCAAATCTCTAGTGTAGAAGGTTGGGGGTTAGAATATGATGCACATTGCTAGTTCTCTTCTTAGCTTCTTCTCTTTGTCCTTGAGCTACCTTAAGTGGATTTACATCAACCATCTTTTCTATCAAAGTTCAAAGCCAGAAAAACCTAAAGAACCTGGAGAACCCAATGAGAATGAAGAAAGCAGATATGTCTTTTCCTGCTTTCATCAACTTTGCCCCATTCTTCATGTATTAATTTCCACCAATGATGCAATATTAAAAGAACATCTCTTAAATGTTTATTATATGCTAAGCTCTGGTGAAGTGGCTAATGTAATTCCCATTTTTACTCTTCAGAAATCTCAGGCCATAGAGATTAAATAATTTATCCTAGGTTATAAAGCTAGGAAGTGCCAGATTGAATTTGAACTCAATTCTTCCTGATTCCATAGTATGGAATCAACCCATCACTGGTGCTATCAGAATTCCTGGTGGTAAAATGATATACAACCTGAAGCTCACATGGCTGTTGTGGGGGAAAGTACACTGGAAACTAAAAATCACAATATAAATATGAGGGTGAAATACCTTTTTTGGTTCTAAGCTTTTTAATCTGTAGACTAAAGGTAATAATTCTTTTAGTAGTTCTCTGAAAGTTAGTTTGATGAAACCATGTCATGAATTGTAAAGCATTCTTGAAAACAAACTATATGTACACCTATAAAATGATTAATATATTAATGTTAACTATTATTATACATATTACTCTCTCCAAAATGAAAAATCTTGGCCTTGAAATAATGTTTGTTCTCACAATATGTCTATTGGTCATTTTGTAATTTTGTCCTTATTGCACGGAAATGTTAAGCATATTGAAATTAAACTATTTTATTCAATCTGTATGGAAATTAAAATTTGTGAATAATAGGCCTTAAATATAGTTACTAATTGGTTGAGTCACAGATATGGTGTTCTAAAAGTCCTTGCATGGAATTTTAAGCTTTTAATAGCTTCAATTTCCCACCATCCCAGAGGAAGGGCTAGAATCCCAATTAAACATTGAATATCTTGAGACTCTTCATTAAGATTTTTGGGATGCCTTGTATAAAGTATAGGATTCTGGAATAATGGATTTAGAAAGCATTACAAAGGTCATATAATCTAACATTTAGCTAAACATGAATAGCTTCATCAGTCTCTAGTCTAGTTGAAGACCACCAGAGACTAAGAAACCATTACCTAACAAGAGAATTTATTCTGTGTTTAGAACACTAATTATTAGGAAATTTTTCTTTACATTTAAGCTAAATCTGTCCTTCTATAATTACTTCTCATTACTCCCTAGTTCTGCCCTCAAGAGTCAAGCAGAGCAACTATAATCCTTCTTCCATATTTAAAGCCTTCAAGTATTTGTAAAAATGTTCCAATCTGGTCTTAATATTTCAAGTTGTCAAATTGAATTCATTAAATTTCTGCATATTTTTTCAGACCATAATGCAATAGCAATTATATTTAACAACAGGGAGCAGAAAGACTAAAAAATTAACTGGAAACTAAGTAATAAGTCAAAGAACAAATTATAGAAACAATCAACAATTACATTAAAAAAATGACAATGAGGAGACAGCATATCAAAATTTATGAGATGTACCAAAAACTGTAATTAGGGGAAATTTATATCTATAAATACTTCCTGCAATAAAATAGGAAAAGAATACATCAATAAATTGGGCATGCAAATAAAAAGAAGAAAAACAACAAATGTAAAATCCCCAACTATATGCTAATAAATATGAGATGTAAGTGAAATAAATGAATATTTACAAAAATACAAACTACCCAGATTAATAAAAGAGGAAATTAAATACTTAATCCCTTAACAGAAAAAAAGAAAATAAAGAAACCATTAAAATAAATGGCCATAATACTATTCACACCCTATCACCCTGTAATACCCCTACTGGATCTGTATCCCAAAGAGATAAGAGATAGGGAAAAAGGATATATTTATGCAAAAAGTATTTTAGTAATTATTTTTGTAATAGCAAAAAATTGAAAAAAGGTTATCTGTCCTTTGGTGGATGGCTCAACAAGTTATGTAATATAGTTGTAAAGGTATAATATTATACCATAAGAAATGGCAAACAGGATGAGTTCAGAAAAACCTGGAAAAATTTATATGAACTGATGAAAAGTGAAGTGCATAGAGATAGGGGTATAATGTATACAGTAAAGGAAATATGTGAGGATCAACTATGAAGGACTAAATTTTTATCAGCAAAGGAAATTCCCCAAATATCCACAAAGGCCCCATGATGAAATATTCTATCCCAAGCCAAAGAAGGAACTGTTTGTATTATTGCAGATCAAAGCATATCATTTTCCACTTTCTTTCTTTCATGAGCTTTTTTTATTATATGTGTGATATGTGTCTTCAATTATAACAGGCACAATATTGAAATATATGTTGCATAAAAACACTGAAATAACCTTTATCCTACTATTTACTGCCTTGGGAAAGGGGTGGAAAGGAGAGAATGAGAAAATATGAATCTGCAAATGTCATAAAACAGTATCAACAGTTATTTTTACATGTGATTGAAAAACTATTTAATTAATTAACATTGTGAAATAACCATGCTGACTTTATATACATACCTATACATTTTAATTATTAATACTGTATTATTCAGAATAATTAGAATTTTTCTCCCCAGGAACTCTCTCCAAATATCCCATGTTCCTTCTCAACTTATATGCTAAGGTAGGGAGGACATAAGTTTTGTGTAACTCCACCCTCTCTCTCTCTTCTCCCCAAAACACAGCTGGTGGAGGTGGGGTGATGTGAGAGGCAGGAGAATTTTACTAGGGTGTTTTTTACTCAGGTTTTACTTTTGTTCTTTTTTATTTCTTCTTCAAGTGATTATTAATGCACTTTATAAAGTATAATATTTGGAGTTATTGGATATTAATTTAAATCTTACAAGTCATTGAGAAGAAGTAACTGGTAAATGAGAAATTCTAAAATAATGTATTGAAGAAGTATAATTTCACCCCCCCAAGAACTCTCAAATTTATGGAAAAATTCAAATTAAGATTTTGGGTTTACTTGAATCAAAATAAAATCTGGAGAATCAATTTAGTTGCCATGCTATACCTACATAGGAATCCTGTTTTGTCCTTATGCAAACTGAGTATCAAGAGTCAGCCAAAAAACTTCTGGGACTTGGAAGTGGGCATCTATTGTCTCACCTGAAGGGAGGTCAAGCAGGTTAGGACTGAACATTACCATAGAGACCTTTTAGAGATGTAAGTATGGATCTCTGGGATAGGTTGTCAAATTATAAAGGTATAAAATACTGCTAAATCTAGAAAATAGCAAACTCTCTCAGCATAATTGTCCAAAAGAAAGCCAACTTTTCTGACTCTAAATTCTGTAGGGTTTTTGTTTTCCCCACTATTCCATGCTGTTTCTATAGACATCAACTTTTCATTTTAGATGGGACATTTGGAGTGCTATAAACCAGTCCCCTCACTTATACATGATTCACCTCTAAGCCATTTTCAAAAAGGGTCCAGTATAAGTGCAATGATAGTCTAACCTTTGTAATATTTCTCTTCTGGCACTGCCATAACCTTGGAACAGGCTCTCAGGGATCACACCTGGGTAACTTGTACCTTCCCATTCCATTCTATCCTCCAATAAATTAGCTTTCCAATTGATCTTTGGTATGACAGGTCTGACCTTCTCATTTGTCTATTCATTAAGCCAGTGGCTCTCTATGACACAGTTATGCAATATAGAATTCTCAAATATTCTCAAATATAGAATTCTCCATTTGAATGTCAATGTCCTTCATGTCCTTGTCTTGTCTTACCTTTCTAAACTTCTAACAATTTATTACTTCCCATATACTTTGCACTACATTGAAACAAGCCTTCTAGGTTTTTCCCCACTCAAGATACTATTATCTCTTGACTCCTTGTATTCTCAAGACTATCTTACTTCCTTAGGCTCTTTATCTTTTTTTTTTTGTTTTTTTTAAACCCTTGTACTTTGGTGTATTGTCTTATAGATGGAAGATTGGTAAGGGTGGGCAATGGGGGTCAAGTGACTTGCCCAGGGTCACACAGCTGGGAAGTGGCTGAGGCCGGGTTTGAACCCAGGACCTCCTGTCTCTAGGCCTGACTCTCACTCCACTGAGCTACCCAGCTGCCCCCGGCTCTTTATCTTTTTCTCTGTGTCTGTCTTATTTTTGTTTCTGGTGTCTCTGTCTCTATCATGCCTTTCTTTTTCTCTATATTTCTTTGTTTCTGACTCTATTTGTTTCTTTATCTCTGTTAGAGGGTGGCAGATTATATGTCAATAGAAAAAAGAAAGAAATTACAAACTGAGACCTGTCCAACATGATTGTTAACAGCTTAAGGAAGTACTGTTCTCTAAGTCTTGCTGAAAAAGAGCTTTTGTGAGGATAAGTGGAAGCTTCTCTCTACCTTCTTCCAGGGCTATGTAAGTCAAACTTCTAAAATCTAGATAACTAGTCATTCAGCCTTTTTTGATGATTTCTAATGAGGGGAAACCTGCTCTCACCTGGAACCTCATTCAACTCTACCATGTTAGAAAGAAATTTCCCTCCCCTACTTTATATCAAGTTTAAGTTTTTTTTAGTGATTTCTATCCAACTTTCCTGGTTTTGTCCTCTTGGAGTCAAGAAGAATAATTCTTTTTCCATATGGCCCTGTCACAAATAACAAGAGTTTAATTTACTCTAACCTCCAAGACAAATTGATCAACTACATTAACTATTTTAATGGACCAGAAAACCTTATTTAAAATAGTAGAATTAAAAATATTCATATATACATGTATGTATGTCTATATATTTATAGAAAAAAATATATATGTACACATGCAAAAAAAACAGAGCATGAACCTTAACTGAATATGCCCTTGTTTTAGCAATGTTTTCTGTGTAGCACAGGCACTTAACTCTGTCATCAAGTTAGCATGGTGAATGAACATTTACTGTATCTCCTAACATATTAGTAATTATGGTAGAATTCATAAGAAGCAAACTCCTCTATTATGAAGAACTGGTATTTCATTTGTAGAGAGAAAATATACATATACATGTACGTATGTAGTAATGTCTCAAGAGGCAGCTTGATAAAGTATAAACAGTCATGGACCTGGAGACACATAATATTCAAATCCCAGATCTCTGCTAAAAGCCCAAATGACCTCAAACAAGTCATATCTCTTTTTTATGCCTTATTTTCCCCCTCTATAAGATAATGATAATAAAACTTGAACTACTAACCTCCCAGGTTTTCTGTGAGGAAATCACTTTGTAAACTTTAAATAGCTATATGAATTAATAATCACAAGGAGCCCTACTTATAGTGCTCACAATCCAGGCACTGTGCCAATTGCTAGAGATACAAGGAAAGGAGAAGTCAGTCTATGCCCTAAAGGAAATAATGTTCTAATGGGAGATACATTCTGGACATTTTCTTCTTCTACATCTCTTCTTCCCAGCTTCCTTGGCTTTCTTTAAGTCTCTGTTAAAATCATTCTTGCTAAAGGAAATCATTCTTAATCCCCCTCAATGCTATTCTTTTCCCTCTATATTTGTCTTTTACCTATTCTTGTCTGTCTTGTGTAGACATTTTTGTTTGTTTATTTTCTCTCCCAATAAAATATGAGATCCTTACATGCAAAATCTATATCATATCAAATTGTTTACTATTTCAGGGAGAAAATTTGGAACTCAAAATAAAAATTAAAAAAAAAAACAAAAAAGAATGTTAAGAATTGTTTTTATGTGGAAATTGAAAAACAAAACAAAACTAAAATATTATTAAAGAAAAGAAAATATGAGCTGTTTGAAGCTATCTTTATAGCCAGAGCACTTCAAATAGTACCTGGCATATTTTGTTGTTCAGTTGTTTTATATGTCAGGACAATTCTGAGGGATTTATGGGAAAAAAAAGCTACCCACATTCAGAGGAGGAACTACAGGAGTGGAAACACAGAAGAAAACAACTGCTTGAACATATAGGTTGATGGGGACATGATTGAGAATGTAGACTGGAAACGACCACACCAATGCAACTATCAATAATATATAAATAAGTCTTGATTGATGACACATGTTAAAACCAGTGGAAATGTGTATTGGTTATAGGGGGTGGAAATTGAGAGGGTGAAAAGGAAAGTAAAAATATGAATCATGGAGGTTCCGGGTTAAGATGGCGGCAGAGTAAGAAGCAGCTCTTAACCTCTCCTGACTGAAACACACAAAACTCCTCAAGGGGACATAAAAACAAGTCCAGACGAACGGAGGAACCCCACATCAGGGCACAGCGTGGAAGGTACGTGGAATCGAGACATTTCCAGGCTATAAAGGGCTCTCACTAAATCGCGGGCTGAGCAACCGCACCACCCCCACCCCCTCCACACTCATCTATAGCTCAGAACCCAGCTAAAAAGAAATAGAGCAAGTTTGGGGCACCCATCGAGTCATCGGCAGCTCCGGGACCTGTTCCTGAGAGCAGCAAGACTTAGGACCCCATTAAGTCAAAAACGCACGCGAAATCTGAGCGCGCACGGGAGCAGGACGCTGGGCGCAGAGTGCCAGCTGAGCAGAGGCATGGGTGGAGGCAGACACAACCAGGAACTAAAGCCTAAGTGGGGAACCAGTGCAGACAGGTATACGACTGTGGAAACAGCGCCCTGAGACTTGTAAAGAAACCTCCAGCAGAGGATCAAGCAAGAGGGCCCACCAGGGGGCTTGACCTTGGAAAAAACCAGAACTCAGACCTCAGGAGCCAATAGATCGCGAACAGACACTGA
>NC_058131.1:73327828-73344567 GCF_016433145.1 Gracilinanus agilis
ATATATATATATATATATATATATATATGTATATATGAAATAGATATATGAAAATGTATATGTGTGTATATACACACATATAAATATTAAACTAAACAACTTAGCCTGATTTGACCCTTTTACATAGTATGCAAACTCTGACATAAAATAATTACTAGGGAGTTGCCTGAAGGACTGTGATGATCAGTGTTTAGGTCAGGGTCTAATACATAATAGTGACTGAACTTAAACTCTCTCTTACTCCAGATAAACTACTCTGTTTTTCCAGTTTGTCCATGATTTTATTATGAAAATCTATATTACCACGTAACACTTTTGACTTCCATGTCATCATATTGACTCATTAAGAGTTTTCAGGCTCTTTACTATCTCAAATATTTCCCATACCCATGCCGGTTTCCTCCTATTCTCATGTTTATTTTTTGAACCCAAAGGCAACACTTTACATTTCTTTCAGCTAAATTAATAAGCATTTAATATGGGAAGTGAAAATAATTTCCAGGTTAGTGAAAGCATTTTGTACATTAGAATATGTGTATATTCTAATGAACAAAATACTTAATTATATACATATATATACATATATTCAACTTAAAATATTTAATGATATATATTCTATTGAACAAAATATTTAATTATATATATTATATTTAAAATATTTAACTATATACATATATAGTTATATGCATAAATAGAATATAGTCTATCATTTTATATGTATTATATATATGTATATATACATATATATCTTATATCTCTGACTTTTTTCTCTCCACACAAAAGTGTCATTACTTTCAGAATTTAAATAGAAATATCTATATGAATTTCTGAACAACTCATGCAGTCTCTACCAGATGAATTATTTACAAAAAAACTCAATGGCTCCCTTGGAGTTGTTACAATCAATTAGATCAATGATATGAATTTTAAACAATCTCTTAATATGTATTTATATATGACTCCCAAGCCACTATGATACTTTAGTGTCTTTTAGATCAATAATCTGCTCTTCTACAAGTCTGACATTTTTAAGCTATGTATATAGTTGAGTTTACAATGATATCTTTTTTTCAATATCCATCACCCCACTACAGCTGCTGTTCTGTCAACTTTTAGGTATTTTATGTTTTCTTTCTTAAGGAAAATCCATTATCAAATGATTCTGAGAATAAACGTTGTTGAAAAGCAATGTTTGAGTAAAGTGAAACCTAAACAGGAGCCTCATTAGCTCGAGTGGCTCTGTTTTATTCCAGAAAGATTTTCATTATATTTGCTACAGCATATGAAGTGAGGTTGCCAAGTATTTATACAACAGCAGCTTTATTACAGAGGGCTTTTATATGCAATGTGGACTGGTTAAACGTTAATGCGTTTCAATTATGGAAGATTTTTCAGAGAGACCATTTGAAATGAAATCTTCAGTTTCCTTGGCCTCAAATGCTATTGGATCATTATTGAAAATTAATTTAAATTGAATTAAAATGAAAGCTATTTCAGTGCTGTTGCCAAAAGCTCAAGTCAAGGGACATTTTATAGAAGAGAAACTCCTTCCTAAATCATAATTCTATTCTCTCAAACACTGGTAATACAAGCTACAATCTTGTTTGGGGTCCACTATATGATGGGTAATTCATACTTTCAGTTAACCCTTACTTCAAAGGCTTAGTTGAAAAACTTAGATTCTAAGACTAGTTTAAGATTAAAATGTTTTAGTTAAATTTTAAGCTCAGATCCAAATGAAGATATAATGAATCTATGAGTACTATTCCTTCAAATTCCATTAAATTAGATGATAAATGGATTTATTTTAAAGGGAAAAAGAAAAATAAATTCCTAAATATTTCTTGTTGTAGGTGTGCCCTAGATAAATTATAAAGATTCAAAATACCTTTATTCCTGCCTCCTGATACATTTGCTAAATTTCTCTTAATTATTATCATGATCATCATACTTGTTTTTTACAATGTCATTGATGCTTAGAATGCCTGGTAAATATATGTTTCTCTAATAATAAAGATCAATAATTCTCTATGATTTCCAATAGCCTTTAAGCTTTCATGGCAGCATTGGGTGGGTAATTGAATTTCCCAGAATAACACAAAGAGTGTTAAATATGAAAATTGAATTCATCTTCTTGATTTATAAGTCAAAAATTTAACCCCTGTGCCATGCTTCCTTTATCAAAGCAATTCAAATATTATCTGTCTATCTATATATCCATCCTTTTATGTATACATATATATATATATATATATATATATGTATATATATATATATATATATATATGATTCATTCTGATTCCTAATAACTGATTCTCATTTTACCCCAATTACAAACATTGTCAGATACCTTAATCCCCATTTCCTTCCCTTATTTTCTTCACATATTAAAGAAAAGGAAATACATGTTCTAAAACAAGAAAATAATGACTTAAAAACCCAAATTGACCAACTGAAAAATCAAGCAAAGAAGTCAAAATATCATCTACAAAGAAAAGAGGACCAGAAGAAGATGGATGAACAAAAAGCCAGGGATGAAATTCAGTCTTTAAAAATTAGAATTCAACAACTAGAAGCAAAAGACTTCACAAGGCAGCAAGAATATAAAAAACAAAATAAAAAAATAAAAAAAAAATTAGAAGAAAATATGAAACACCTCATTGACACAACCACAGATCTGGAAAACAGATCCTGAAGAGAAAACTTAAGGATTATTGGACTAGCAGAACATCACGACAAAAGGAAAAGTTTGGACATCATTCTACAGGTTATTAAACAAGAGAACTGCCTGGAAAATGGAAATAGAAAGACTCCACCAATCACCCCCTACATTTAATCCAC
Source organism: Gracilinanus agilis (assembly GCF_016433145.1). Lineage (NCBI taxonomy): Eukaryota > Metazoa > Chordata > Mammalia > Didelphimorphia > Didelphidae > Gracilinanus > Gracilinanus agilis. The sequence goes on from NC_058131.1 coordinate 73,330,670, forward strand.
AACTAACAACTTCCAGAAATATTATAGCCAAGTTCAAAAACTACCAGACCAAGGAAAAAAAGATTACAAGCTGCTAAGAAGAAGTCATTCAGATACCGGGGAACCACAGTTAGGATAACACAGGATCTGGCTGCATCTACATTGAAGAACCAGAAAGCATGGAGCACAATATTCTGGAAAGCAAGAGAGCTAGGTCCGTAATCAAGAATTAACTATCCAGCAAAACTGACTATATTCTTGCAGGGGAAAATATGGTAATTCAACAAAACCTAAGGCTTCCAAGCATTCATAAAGAAAAAAACCAGAAGTAAGCAGAGAGTTTGCTGATCAAACAGAACTCAAGAGAATCACCATAAGGAAATTAAGAGAGTGTGTGTGTGGGAGAAACAAAACAAAACAAAAACAAAAGAACAAAAAAAATTTCTTTCTTTAAGGGACCCAATGAACTCAATAGACTTTTATCCTTATAGGAAAAGAAGATATTGGTAATGCTTAAATATTGTTATTACCAACAGGGTAGATAGAAGAAGAAAAATTAGAGGTAACAGTGACAAATATTAAAGTATGAAATGTCAAGATATATACACACATACACACACACACAAACAAACAAAACTAGAGGTAAAAAAGGAGATAATATGAAGTAAAAGGGGAAATAGACAAAAAGGAGTAAAGTTATACTTCATAAAGAAGTGCATGGGGTGAACAAGAGAGAAAATCAACACAATGAAAGGATAAAGAGGATGGAGAAAGGAAATATTTAATTCATAAGTGCATTGAAATTGACTTAAAGAGGGAAGAACAATTAGATCAATTCGGGCAGAGAATTGATTCTTGCTCTTTAGAAAAGCAGAAGGGTATCAAATGGACTGGTGAGGACGGAAGCAGAACTAGGGAGGGAGAGGGCTTGGGGGAGTGAGACATTTAAAGAACAATAAGAGGGCAAAAAGAAGGGAGGGGGAAGAGAAGTACAACAAGGGAGGGGATTATAGGAATTGATTAAAAACAAAACATTGGAATAGAAGGAAACAATGAAAGAAGAAAGGACAGGACAAGGAGAGAGAATCAAAATGTCTGGGAATACACAGTTGATAATTATAACTCTGAATGTGAATGGGATGAACTCGCCCATAAAACAGAAGCAAATAGCTGAGTGGATTAGAAAACAAAATCCTACCATATGTTGACAACAAGAAACAAACATGAGACAGGTAGACATGCATAGAGTAAAAATGAAAGGATGGAGAAAAATCTATTGGGTTTCAAATGAGAAAAAAGAAGGCAGGGATTGCCATCATGATCTCTAACAGAGCCAAAGTAAAAATAGATCTGGATAAAAAAGATGAAGAAGGTAATTACATCCTAATAAAAGGCAGTATAAACAATGAAGAAATATCACTACTCGACATGTATGCACCAATGGCACAGCATCAAAATTTCTAAAGGAGAAGCTAATGGAGCTCAAGGACAAAATAGATAGCAAAACTATACTAGTGGGTGACCTCAAACTTCCCCTATCAGACCTAGATAAATCAGACAAAAAAATAAATAAGAAAGAGATGAGAGGTGAATGAAACCCTAGAAAAATTAGAGTTAATAGATATATGGAGAAAAATAAATAGGGACAAAAAGGAATACACCTTCTTTTCAGCAGCACATGGGACATTAACAAAGATAGACCATGTACTAGGGCATAGAAACATAGCAAACAAATGCAAAAAAGCAGAAATAATTAATGTAACCTACTCAGATCATAATGTAATAAAAATAGTTATTAGTAAGAGTACATGGAGAAGCAAATCAAAAACTAAATGGAAATCAAATAATATGATTCTCCAAAACCAGTTAGGTAAAGCAGAAACAAGAGAAACAATCAATAATTTCATTGAAGGGAATGGCAGTGATGAGATACTGTAGCAAACTCTCTGGGATGCATCTAAGGCAGTAGTCAGGGGGAAATTTATATCCTTGAGTGCATAAATTAACAAATTAGGGAGGGGAGAGATTAATGAATTGGGCATTCAACTTAAAAAACTAGAAAGCAAAAAAATTAAAAATCCCCAGATGAAAACTAAATTAGAAATAGTAAATAGCAAGGGAGAAATTAATAAAATAGAAAGTAAAAAAAATATTGAATTAATAAATAAGACCAGAATCTGGTATTTAGAAAAAAATCAGATAAAATAGACAAAGTACTTGTCAATCTAATAAAAAAAAACAAAAAGAGAAAACCAAATTAATAGTATCAAAGATGAAAAAGGAGAAATCACTTCTAATGAAGAGGAAATTAACGCAACATTAAAAACTATTTTGCCCAGTTATATGGCAATAAATATAGCAATCTAGGTGATATGGATGAATATTTACAAAAATATAAATTTCCTAGATTAACAGCAGAAGAAAGAGAATACTTAAATAATCCCATATCAGAAAAAGAAATTGAACGAGCCATCAAAGAACACCCTAAGTAAAAATCTCCAGGGCCTGTTGGATTCACAAGTGAATTCTATCAGACATTCAAAGAGCAACTAATCACAATGCTATACAAATTATTTGATATAATAAGCAAAGAAGGAGTACTACCAAATTCCTTTAATGACACAAATATGGTACTGATTCCAAAGGCAGGTAGATCAAAAACAGAGAAAGAAAAGTACAGACCAATCTCCCTAATGAACATAGATGCAAAAATCTGAAATAGAATACTAGCAAAAAAACTCCAGCAAGTGATCAAGAGGATTATTCACCATGATCAGGTGGGATTTATGCCAGGAATGCAAGGATGGTCCAACATTAGGAAAACTATCCACATAATAGACTATATCAAGAAACTAACAAACAAAAGTCACATAAATATCTAAATAGATGCTGAAAAATCCTTTGACAAAATACAGCACCCATTCCTATTGAAAACTCTGGAAAGTATAGGAATAGAAGGACCCTTCCTAAAAATAATAAATAGTATATATATAAAACTATCAACAAGCATCTTATGCAATGGTGATAAATTAGAAGCCTTCTAATAAGATCAGGCATGAAACAAGGATGCCCATTATCAACTCAATTATTTAATATTGTATTAGAGACACTAGCAATAGCAATTAGAGAAAAAAAGAAATCGAAGGTATCAAAATAGGAAATGAGGAGACTAAGCTAGCACTTGTTGCAGATGATATGATGGTCTACTTAAAAATCCTAGAGAATCAATTAAGAAGCTTGTAGAAATAATCAAGAACTTTAGCAAAGTTGCAGGATACGAAATAAATGCACATAAATCATCAGCATTTCTATATATTTCCAACACATTAGAGCAGCAAGAGGTAGAAAGAGAAACATCATTTAAAATTACCCTAGACAATATAAAATACTTGGGAATCTATCTACCAAAACAAACACAGGAATTATATGAATAGAACTACAAAACCCTTTCCAAACAATTAAAACTAGATCTAAACAATTGGAAAAATGTTGATTGCTCATGGGTAGGACAAGTTAACATAATAAAAATGACCATTCTACCCAAATTAATTTACTTATTTAATGTCATAACTATCAAATTACCAAGAAATGTTTTTACAGAATTAGAAAAAAATACTATAACAAAGTTCATTTGGAAGAACAAAAGATCAAGAATATCAAGGGAAATAATAACAAAAAAAAATAGGTGATGGAAGGTGGTTTAGCAGTACCAGACATTAAACTGTACTATAAAGCCATATTTATCAAAACAATATGGTCACCTCACACCTAGCAGAGTGACTAAAATGAAAGAAGGGGAGAGTAATGAATGTTGGAGGGGATGTGGCAAAATTGGGACATTAATGCATTGCTGGTGGAGCTGTGAACTGATCCAGCCATTCTGGCTGGCAATTTGGAATCATGCTCAAAGGGCTATAAAAGAATGCCTGCCCTTTGATCCAGCCATACCATTGTTGGGTTTGTACCCCAAAGAGATCAAAGATAAACAGACTTGTACGAAAATATTTATAGCTGTGCTTTTTGTGGTTGCAACAAATTGGAAAAGGAGGGTATGTCCTTCAATTGGGAAATGGCTGAACAAACTGTGGTATATGCGGGTGATGGAATACTATTGTGCTAAAAGGAATAATAAACTGGAGGAGTTCCAGGCTAACTGGAGAGACCTCTGGGAACAGATGCAGAGCGAAAGGAGCAGAGCCAGAAGAACTCTGTACACAGAGACTGATATACTATGGTAAAATTGAATGTAATGGACCTCTGTACCAGCAGCAATGCAATGACCCAGGACAATTCTGAGGGATTTATGGTAAAGAACGCTACCCACATTCAGAGGAAGGACTGCAGGAGAGGAAACATATAAGAAAAACAACTGCTTGAACGCATAGGTCAGGGTGGACATGATTGAGGGTGTGGACTCGAAACTACCACACCAATGCAACTACCAACAATTTTGAAATTGGTCTTGATCAAGGACACATGACAAAACTAGTGGAAATGTGCATTGGCCATGGGTGGGGGGAGTGCGGGGGGTGAAGGGGAAAGGAGGAGCATGAATCATGTAACCATGTTAAAATGAATATTAATAAATGTTTGAAAAAAACAATATGATACTGGCTAAGAGACAGAAGGGAGGATCAGTGGAATAGACTTGGAGTAAATGATGTCAGCAAGACAGTTTCTGATAAACCCAAAGAGCCCAAATTTTGAGAAAAAAATCCACTATTTGACAAAAACTGCTGGGAAAATTGGAAAAAAAAATGTGGGAGAGATTAGGTTTAGATCAACATCTCACATCCTTTATGAAGATTAATTCAGAATGGGTGAATGACTTGAATATAAAGAGGGAAACTATAAATAAGTTAAGTGAACACAGAATAGTATACTTGTCAGATCTTTGTGAATGGAAATGCAAATCAAAACAACTCTGAGGTATCACCTCACACCTAGCAGATTGGTTAAAATGATAACAGGGGAGAGTAATGAATGTTGGAGGGAATGTGGCAAAATTGGGACATTAATGCATTGCTGGTGGAGTTGTGAACTGATCCAACCATTCTGGATGGCAATTTGGAACTATGCCCAAAGAGCTCTAAAAGATTGCTTGCCCTTTGATCCAGCCATACCATTGTTGGGTTTGTACCCCAAAAAGTTCATAGATAAACAGACTTGAGCAAAAATATTCATAGCCACACTTTTTGTGGTGGTAAAAAACTGGAAAATGAGTTGATGCCCTTCAATTGGGGAATGGCTGAACAAATTGTGGTATATGCTGGTGATGGAATACTATTGTGCTCAAAGGAATAATAAACTGAAGAAATTCCATGTGAATTGGAAAGACCTCTAGGTATTGATGCAGAGTGAAAGGAGTAGAACCAGAAGAACATTGTACACAGAGACTGATACACTGTGGTAAAATAGAATGTAATGGACTTCTTTTCTAGCAGGAATGCAATGACTCAAGACAATTCTGAGGGACTTATGGTAAAGAATGCAACCCACATTCAGAGGGAGAACTACAGGAGTAGAAACACAGAAGAAAAACAACTGCTTGAACACATGGGTTGAGGCGGACATGATTGGGGATGTAGACTCGAAACTACCACATCAATACAACTATCAACAATTTGGAAATAGGTCTTAATCGATGACACATGTTAAAACCAGTGGAAATGCATGTCAACTGTGGAGGGGGGGAGGTCAGGAGGTGAAGGGGAAAGTAAGAAAACGAATCATATATCCATGATAACTTTTCTAAAAAATAAAAATTATTAAATTAAAATAATAAAATAAAATACATGTTGTAAAAAATAAATATTGTATCAACATGTAATTTGGAAAATAATATTAATAACAATAACAACAACAACAATAATAATAGAGAAATTACTGCCACTTCCCTCCTTTCTCTCCTTCCACCAGCATATCTTATTCCTTGGATTCTTTGTGATTATTATTGACTACACTCTACTTTGAGTAGAGTTAGAATTGATAGAAATTTTAGAATATATAAAAAAGATTTTAAGGCATTAAAAATCACTATAAGACAATGTTGACTGAGGATAGGAGTCAGTGACTTCTAAGTTTCAGGTGAAGAGGGAAAAACATGAAATTGCAAAAATAATGTGACTCATTTTCTTTTCCCTTGAGAAGAGAGCAATTCAGATCCATTCCCCCAACCCTAAAGTCACAGAAATATTGCTTGATTATTGTATATATTAAGGTAGACATTCAAGTGAAATTCACTTCTCTCCTATATCAATTAGGGGGAAAAATAAGTAAGGGAGGGACACTGACAATTTTGTTCAAAGCTCCCCTATCTTCTGGCTGGCTTGATGCGCTGGTGTGTACCACTACAGGTATTCAAAATCATTTCAAAATTGACTGTTGAACTAGGCTATCCCCAGGACTCAGAATCTCGATATCTTAAAATTTGATTGTTCATTAATAAAACAACTGGCATCATAGTTGTTGAATAAATATCTCCCTTACTCACCTTGTCAAGATATACTTAGAACTTCTTGGTGGCAGTTGGAGCATGGTTTCCATTATATCAAAGAAGTCATAGACCTAAGGTCCTACTCTCTTTTTATTCAGTTGTGCAGATGATACTTCAATCCACTTCATCTTCTCACTCAGAGTTAGCCATTTATGTGGAATGATTCCACAACACTCTAACCAGTCTTTATTCCACTTTGATTTCTTCAAATTTACTATTGATTTCAGTGCCATCATTCAAAGACATTGTACTAAGAGCTTTACAATTATGATATTACCTCATTTGATATACACAATAACTCTGGGAGTTAGGTGTTATTATTATCTCAATTTAACAATTAATGAAATTGAGGAAGACAGAAGGTAAGAGACTTGCCCAGGGGTCACTCAATTAGTAAGTGTCTGAGTCCAGATGTGGCCTCAAGTTTGCTTGACTCAAGATTCAGCACACATTCCACTTCATCACCTAAATGATGCTAAGTAGCTACCTGAATTATAAAGCTGAATAAAAAAATAAAGGAAAAAACTCAACCAAAATCATTCAAAGCTTGTTTATTTAGTAGATAGATGAATTAATGAATAAATGAATGCATGAATGAACTTCAATTAAATGTTTTGTTGAATGGGTCTAGATGGGACCTTAAGAAACTATATTTCTTAGGCTAGAGGTTGAAATATATGCAATAAGCAACACTCACAAGTGCAGTCTCAATTTGGAAATACTTAACAAAATAAATAAAATATAATAGAACATTGGTTATGTTAATAGCTGATTTTCACAGTCAATATGTGGCCCATGGGTATCCTTATTACAGTTTAATGGCTTCTATTTCAATAAGACACCATTGTCCTGTATAATGTTCACTAGTCTATGCCTTCTGAACACTAGATTAGTCAATTAACTCATTTTTCTAACTGTGAGGAATTCCTTTTAAAGTACTCAAAAAAACTTTTTGCCTCTCCATTTTAGAAAGCTCTAGAGGAAAAGACTCTACAATTTTCATTTCCTACATATCTTTCATAAACAAGCAACAAATTCTTTATATAACATGAAATATCAGAGTTGGATGTGAGCTCATGTACAATCCAGTGCAAGAATCTGATTTTTCCCATGCTGAAACTGAATTGCATGGAAGGGAAGTGATTCATCTAAGGTTGTACAAAATATTTACAACAGACCTTAAGACTCAGGTCTTCCTAGTTGCAGTCAATGGTTCTTGCCATTACACTGTACTAACTTTTACCTGCCATAAAATCCTAATTTAAAAATTTAAAGCTACTTTATCTTTCCTAGATAAGAGAATTCTCAGAATGAAATGTAGTATTAATGCCTTTCACCTGCTCTTCTCTGAGGTAAAAAAAAGCTGTTTTTATATTGCTGATATTATAGGATGTCCTAAGACAAAAATAAAATAAAATAATAATAATAATAATAATAATAACAATAGTAATGCATTTAGTTTACTAAAATTTCTCATGACATACAAATCATTTTAACTGATTTAAATCACCCAAACAGCCAGCTGGAAGGTCTCAAATTCAGTCAGCCACGTGTTCTGTCTATGCCAGTTGCCAGTCTTAAGCTGATCATGCCAAAGATTGCTCACTCGTTTTTCTGACTAGTACTCATGCTGTTGAGAAAAAGCCATGCAAAGTTGTAGATGTGAAAAATATATATTTTAGCAAAATATGAAGACCTCATCCTTTCGCTCTCTCTCTCACTCTCTCTCTCACTTTCACTCACTCTAGTTTTTAGGATTTTCATACTTAATGGATTTTTATCTCATCCTGAAAAATCTAACTTTTGAATTGTAAGCTGCTTAAATATGCAATATTTTCATAGAAACCACTAGATAAATAGATATCAATTAAATGTTTATTATGCACTTAATATTTACCAGGTCCTATGCTAAGAACATAGAATACAAATAAATGAAAGTGAAATAGTCCCTGTCCTCAAAAAGCTTCCTTTCTAATGGAGGAAGTCAGTGAGGAAAGAAACATTTACAAGCTTTCTCAGTTCTCTGCTTAACGCTTTGCAAATGTTATTTTATTTGATTCTCAGAACAACACTGGGAAAGAAGCATTATTATTTATCCCACTTTAACATTAAGGAAAATGAGGACAATAGAGGTTAAGTATAAAGCCTAGGGCCATATAACTAATGTGTCTCTGTATCTCCCTCTCTTTCTCTCCACCTCTCTCTCCTATTTTTTACTTATCTATTTAATAGTTTACTTATTCATTTATGTCTTTATCAGTATATGTTTGTTTATTCACTCACTAACATTTACTCATTAATTTTTTTCTTCAGGAGTGTCATCTATAAAGTTCTCCTTAGTTAGAAACAATCATAGGCTTTCTCTTCAATTCTTTTTGCCTTCCCAAAGCCAACATGAATTTTATATCTTTACTTACCCTGGTTATTCATGTCCAAATCTTCCACATTCTGTGTCCCCTCCACCATCCCAACACACAAATGCAAAAGAGTTAGTTATTGAGGTTAGGGGTCTTTCTATTATTTTCTTTTATCTTTACTCCTCATTGAACCAGTCACCTCCTACCCATTAGGTTCTTAATAAATGTGTATTGAATTGAACAAGTGCATTAAGTGTGTGTGGAGTCATTATTTTACAATACAAAAGATGATCTTAAGCAATAAAATGACTAAAATGATAAAATTTAAATACGATAACCAGAGTTCCTTAAAATACTAAAACCAATCTTGGAACAGTAAAATTCTTCTAAAAGGCTAAAAAGAGTTCATGAAAGGCAATCTTCTCTTGCTAATGGCAATCTTCCAACACCACAAGTTGTTGAAGGGCAATCTTAACACAGTAAAAGCAATGAAAATAATAAAATAATAAAATTATATTATGACAAAAAGGATATTGCTAGGGGTCAAACCTCAATGATGGAAAAAGAGAAGCAATAGAGAATATAATGTGAGAAAGTGAAAACCTGGACTGCGTTTTGAAACTGTTGTTATCTTCCTCCATTTGAGAAAGGATACATTTCTTTAAGAAAAATGGTTCCTTGGAACATGTACTTGAAATTTGTGGTATAGTAGGGTGACAACCAGGGGCAGATATCTTTTAAAACTATATCTATTACTGGTGCCAACTCTGCCCCCTTCATGTGAGTGATCAACCCTATATAAACAGCAGATTCATTTTATTTCAGGACAGAGGGGCTGAGGCAAGATAATGGAATAAAAGGAGAGTTTTTGTTGAATTTTCTCTAAACAATTTTTAAAAGTTGTTTCAAATGAAATTTTAAATAGCATGATGAACACAAAGTCAGATTGTCATTTTTCTAGACAAAGGCAATTTATAAGGACAGAAAGAAACGTCTTTGGCACTGAGGTGAGGTCTGGAGAACTATGTTGTGTCAGAAACACAAGCTATGGCACTGATGGCAAACTTTGAAGAGATGGAATGCCTGACCCCATCCCCACCCCATTCCTCAGACCTGAGTGCTGTGACTGACTCCACCCAGAGACCAAGTGTTATGCTCTCCACCATGGAGTTCTAGATGCTCCCTGTCCCCTCCCTTACACCATACAGAGGAGGAGAAAGAAGTCACTGCTGGGTAGAGGAGTGGGGTGAAGTGATGAATGTCCTCAGGTAGTATAGAGAGGGAGAGGGGAATGGCCTCAGTACTCCACTCCCCTCCAGCTCTGCCACCTGTGATCTGCCCACTTTACCTCTGTACACTCCCATTGGGCTGCTGTGCAGAGGGGCAGAGATGGGAAAATATGTCATTGGTCACAGTGGAGAGGGGGAGGGGATCAGCAGCTTCCCCTAAGTACCTCTGCCTTTCTGGTAGCAAACGGAGGGGGAGGGCAGCCAGGTGCCCTCAGAGAGAGCTCTTTGATCATCTTTGGCACCTGTGCCATAGTTTTGCCATCACTGAGTTATGGGTCTTGGAGGTAGCAGGAACAGCAGAGATTCTGTTTGCTCTATGCCTAGAGACATTAAGGGGATTTAACTCCTAGTCAGAAAGGAATTATAAGGAACTCCTTTGCTAGCATTGGGCACAGGTCTTGGCTCCATTTTATAACTCCATTGTCTGTTAGCCAGTAACAGTTCCAGTGAGGAAAAGATCATTGGAAGTCAGAAGGGATCTAGGGCCCTACCTAGGTACTAGCACAATTATAGAACTATGAAAACTTATCAAAAAACCCAAAAGAAAACAAAACAAAAAAACCTCCAGGACTAGATGTCTTTAAAAGTGAATTGTACCAAATAATTAATGAACACTGAAATCTATCTATCTATCTATCTATCTATCTGTCTGTCTGTCTGTCTGTCTGTCTGTCTGTCTGTCTGTCTATCTATCCATCCATCCATCCATCTATCTATCTATCTATCTATCTATCTATCTATCTATCTATCTATCTATTAATGATCTAACAGGTAATTTTTATGACACAAAGCTGTTGTTTTTTTAATATTCAGTTTCAATTTATTTATCTGTGTGTTAATTAATTTCCCATGTATCTCCCTCTCTTCCTCACCTACGTGAACTAAGAAAACAAACAAAAACAAACACATCATTTGGCAGGGGAAACTATACATACACACATACATATTGTATATAAACATATGTGTATATATATGCATATACACATAAGTATGTATATATGTATGCACACATATATAAATACACACATACACACATGTACACTTATAAAATTCTCTTGCGTTTTTGTTTATCAGTTATTTTTCTGTAGATAGACTATTTTTCTTCAAACGATATTTTTCTGCTTTATGTATTATTTTCAATTATGTTTTTGTTTGTTTTATTTTATTAACCTGCTCAGCATCTCTAACAAGCATTCCATAACAATCTCATAGCATAACTTTTTTAACCATTCTACATTTGGTGGTCATTCCCCTAAATTTCAGTTCTTTGCCACCACATAAAACTGTGCTTTAAATACATTAGAACAGATAGATCCTTTTTCTTTTTTCTTGATCACCTTAGAGAACAGAACTTAATAGTATATTGCTGGTTCAAAGGACATACACAGTTTAATAACTCCTTGGGCACAATGTTAGATTATTCTCTGAAAGGTTGGATTACTTCACAGTTATAGTAAGTGTATTTCCCACCCCCAGATTACACGTTGATACAATTTTTGATAATTGTCTTCTGACATTTGCAATCTGTCTTCTCTGCCTCCCTCCTATCATCTTGCAAATGGGGAAACTGAGATCCAGAGTAGCCACTCTAGTAAGTCATTCTTCCACATGGCTTGAGTGGTACTTTTCCAACAAATACAGAGCCAAATATGAAGCCTTTTTAGTTTGGTAGGATATGACCAAGCTTGGGATCTATGGGCATAGTATAAGAAATTCCAAGTTATCTCCATGTTCAGAATAGAACTTATTTATTATTATTTTTTAATTAATGGCTCTACTCAAGTGTTTCCTATTCTTTCTATCTTTGGAGGAAGATGCAATGCTAATACTTATGTCTAAGGCAAGTTCAAGTTTATCTTGAACTTATCAAGAAATTTATCTTTTCATGGCTTCATCTCTAAGACAAATCTCAGTATCATTTCCTCTTGAACAATGGACCTGTGTATGTGCACACACACACATGCACATGCACATACATGCATGCACACTGCTACAAACTCACCAGTAGGGGAAATTTTTAAGTAAGATTAGAAATCTAATTTTAGGTAAGAGAAGGATACATTGTCCTCATAATATGCCAGTATAGTGGAAAAACTGGGTGATTATGGGCTCAGTAGTTTCGTTTAGACCCCTTATTTTTTGTCACCATTTAATATCCTTTCAGGATTAATGAATGAATTATTACTTGAATTGAGAAAGGACTTGGAGTATACATGTTTTACAGGATTCTAATGGAATGATTGGAGTGGTACTTATATCTCTCTTGCCTTAGATTGCTAGTAAATAAATATTATCTGTCATAATTTAATATAAAGTTTCTTAAATACATAATACTTATTTTTATTGCAAATATCTATAATTTACTCAAATATGCACAGATGCTTTCAGATCATTACCATGTACTACTTACTTGCAAAAAGAGATGACAAGTTTGCAGAGAATTTCTGAAAGGTTGATGATCCCTAGTCTGCATTATTCTGAGCAGCATGTCTAATTTTTTTTCATTGAAATGACCAGTTACTTTACTGTTATATGGTTATAATATAAAACCTGTGAAAATTGTCTCTAGTATAAAACTTAAACATTGCAATCAGGCAATTAATTTTTTCCCATAATTTAGCCACAGCCTGACATTGCAGCCTTGTTTATATCCCATCTCATTTTCATCCATTTTTTATTCCAACCAAGCTGGATAACTAGTTATTCCCCAAAGCTGGCATGTTGTCTCTCACCTTCAAGTACTGGCAGAGGTTATCCCCAAAGATCAGAATGCATTATATGCTCAGTTTTGCCTTTGAGATTATTTTTTTTATTAATGGCTCTACTCAAGTTTTTCCTATTCTTTCTATCTTTCTTTAACAACCTCAGATAACTAATCTCTTTGTCCTCAAATTTTCTCAGAACACTTAGGCTATATTTTCCTTTTGTTGTTTTCACATTTTAAATACATTCCATATATCCCATATTGCTCACCCCCAAAAAAAGAATAAAAGGAAAAGAAAACATACCTAGTAGAATACAAGTTTTTTCAAGGCAATGCTATTTTTGTTTATTTTGCTTCGGTCTTTGCATCCCCAGAACTCAACACAGTGTCCTTTTACAGAAATATGTATATATTTATGTATATATATATATACATATATATATATACACATATATTTAGAGAATATACCTTTATATATTCATAATTTATTAAATTACACAGTGGAAAGAGTGTTGGACCTAGACTCAGGAAGACAATTAAAATCTAGCTCCAAATACTTTCTAACTGTGTGATATTTGGCAAGTCACTTAATCTTTGTTCATATTATTGGGAGGAGAAAACATTGTAATATGTATAAAGTACCCTGCAAACCTTAAGGTGCTGTATAAATGCTAGCTATTCTGATAATTATTATTATTTAAATTTATGTAAAATCAAAAGACTTCAGGACAAAGAGAAAAAATATTCTTAGTATGCTTTTTGAAATTACTTATCCTCTCCACATCAACCTAATTCATATATACAACTTCCTTGCAAAAATAGATGACAAATGTGTAGAGAAGTTCTGAAAGGTCAACAATCCCTAGTCTTCATTATTCTAAGCAACACTCTATTATATGGATATGATATGAACCACTAGAACTTAAAAAATGAATTTTATTTTCCAATAAAAATGCTTATTCTTTTGAACATTTCCCTCTTTTCAAGAGAAGGAAAGGAGGAAGGAAGGAAGGAAGGAAGGAAGGAAGGAAGGAAGGAAGGAAGGAAGGAAGGAAGGAAGGAAGGAAGGAAGG
>NC_058131.1:73349548-73377014 GCF_016433145.1 Gracilinanus agilis
AGTTTGTTCAGCCATTCCCCAATTGAAGGACATCCCCTCCTTTTCCAGTTTGTTGCCACCACAAAAAGCTCAGCTATAAATATTTTCGTACAAGTCTGTTTATCTATGATCACTTTGGGGTACAAACCCAACAATGGTATGGCTGGATTAAAGGGCAGGCATTCTTTTATAGCCCCTCTAGCATGATTCCAAATTGCCAGCCAGAATGGCTGGATCAGTTCACAGCTCCACCAGCAATGCATTAATGTCCCAATTTTGCCACATCCCCTCCAGCATTCATTACTCTCCCCTTCTTTCATTTTAGCCAATCTGCTAGGTGTGAGGTGATACCTCAGAGTTGTTTTGATTTGCATTTCTCTAATTATTAGAGATTTGGAACACTTTCTCATGTACTTATTGATACTTTTGATTTCTTTACTTGAAAATTGCCTATTCATGTCTCTTGCCCATTTATCAATTGGGGAATGGCTTGATTTTTTATACAGTTGTTTTAACTCCTTGTATATTTGAGTGATTAGACCCCTGTCAGAGTTTTTCGTCATAAAGATTTTTTCCCAATTTGTTGTTTCCCTTCTGATTTTGACTACATTGTTTTTGTTTGTTCAAAAGCTTTTTAGCTTAAAATAATGAAAACCATTTTATTTACATTTTGTAATTTTCTCTAGCTCTTGCTTGGTTTTAAAATCTTTCCTTTCCCAGAGATCTGACAGGTATACTATTCTGTGTTCACTTAACTTATTTATAGTTTCCCTCTTTATATTCAAGTTATGCACCCATTCTGAATTTATCTTGGTGTAGGGTGTAAGATGCTGATCTAGACTTAATCTCTCCCATATTGTTTTCCAAATTTCCCAGCAGTTTTTGTCAAATAGTGGATTCATGTCCCAAAAGTTGGGCTCTTTGGGTTTATCATACACTATCTTGCTGACATCATTAACCCCAAGTCTGTTCCACTGATCCTCCCTTCTATCTCTTAGCCAGTACCATATTGTTTTGATGACTGCTGCTTTATAGTATAGTTTAATATCGGGTACTGCTAGGCCCCCTTCCTTCACATTTTTTTCCATTATTTCCCTTGATATTCTTGATCTTTTGTTATTCCAAATGAAATTTGTTATATTTTTTCCTAATTCAGTAAAGAAGTTTTTTGGTAATTTGATAGGTATGGCCCTAAATAGGTAAATTAATTTGGGTAGAATGTTCATTTTTATTATGTTAGCTCATCCTACCCATGAACAGTTAATGGCTTTCCAATTGTTTAGATCCAGTTTTATTTGTTTGGAAAGTGTTTTGTAGTTGTTTTCATAAAATTGCTGTGTTTGTTTTGGTAGATACATTCCCAAGTATTTTATATTGTCTAGGGTAATTTTAAATGATGTTTCTCTTTCTACCTCTTGCTGCTCTAATGTGTTCGAAATATATAGAAATGCTGATGATTTATGTGCATTTATTTTGTATCCTCCAACTTTGCTAAAGTTGTTGATTATTTCTACCAGCTTCTTAGTTGATTCTCTAGGATTTTTTAAGTAGACCATCATATCATCTGCAAAGAGTGATAGCTTAGTCTCCTCATTGCCTATTTTGATACCTTCAATTTCTTTTTCTTCTCTAATTGCTATTGCTAGTGTTTCTAGTACTATGTTGAATAATAGAGGTGATAACGGGCATTCTTGTTTCACTCCTGATCTTATTGAGAAGGCTTCTAATTTATCCCCATTGCATATGATGTTTGTTGATGGTTTTAGGTATATACCATTTATTATTTTTAGGAAGGGTCCTTCTATTCCTATGCTTTTCAGTGTTTTCAATAGGAATGGATGCTGTATTTTCTCAAAGGCTTTTTCAGCATCTATTGAGATGATCATGTGATTTTTGTTGGTTAGACTGTTGATATGGTCAATTATGTGGATAGTTTTCCTAATGTTGAACCATCCTTGCATTCCTTGTATAAATCCCACCTGATCATGGTGGATGATCTTCTTAATTACTTGCTGGAGTCTCTTTGCTAATATTCTATTTAAGATTTTTGTATCTATGTTCATTAGGGAGATTGGTCTATAGTTTTCTTTCTCTGTTTTTGTTCTACCTTGCTTTGGGATCAGTACCATATTTGTGTCATAGAAGGAATTTGGAAGGACTCCTTCTTTGCTTATCATATCAAATAATTTGTATAGTATTGGGATTAGTTGCTCTTTGAATATCTGATTGAATTCACTTGTAAATCCATCAGGTCCTGGTGATTTTTTCTTAGGGAGTTCTTTGATGGCTTGTTCAAATTCTGTTTCTGATATGGGATTATTTAGGTATTCTATTTCTTCTGCTGTTAATCTAGGCAATTTATATTTTTGTAAATATTCATCCATATCTCCTAAATTGTTATATTTGTTGACATATAATTGGGCGAAATAGTTCTTAATGATTGCCTTGATTTCCCCTTCATTAGAGGTGAGGTCTCCCTTTTCATCTTTAATACTGTCAATTTGGTTTTCTTTTTTCCTTTTTCTTATTAGATTGACCAGTACTTTGTCAATTTTATCTGTTTTTTCAAAATACCAGCTTCTAGTCTTATTTAATTCCATAGTTCTTATACTTTCGATTTTGTTAATTTCTCCCTTAATTTTTAGTATTTCTAATTTAGTTTTCATCTGGGGGTTTTTAATTTGCTCACTTTCTAATTTTTAGAGTTGCATACCCAATTCATTAATCTCTGCCCTACTTAATTTGTTAATATATGTACTCAAGGATATAAATTTCCCCCTGAATACTGCCTTGGCTGCATCCCACAGAGTTTGGGAGGATGTCTCACCATTGTCATTCTCTTCAATGAAATTGTTGATTGTTTCTATGATTTCTCCTTTGACAAACTGATTTTGGAGATTCATATTGTTTAATTTCCAATTGGTTTTGATTTGCCTGTCCAGGTGCCCTTACTGATTATTATTTTTATTGCATTATGATCTGAGAAGGTTACATTTATTATATCTGCTCTTTTGCATTTGTTTGCAATGATTCTATGTCCTACTACATGGTCAATCTTTGTGAATGTACCATGTGCAGCTTAAAAGAAGGTGTATTCCTTTTTGTCCCTATTTATTTTTCTCCACATATCAATTAAGTCTAATTTTTCTAATGCTTCATTCAACTCTCTTACCTCTTTATTATTTATTTTTTGCTTTGATTTATCTAGATCTGAAAGTGGAATGTTTAGATCTCCCACTATTATGGTTTTACTGTCTATTTCCTTCTTGAGCTCTGCCAGTTTCTCCTTTATGAATCTGGATGCTATACCATTTGGTGCATATTTATTGAGTAGTGTTATTTCCTCATTGTTTATGCTGCCTGTAATCAGGATGTAATGATCTTCCCTGTCTTTTTTAATTATATCTATTTTTACTTTGGCTTTGTCAGAGATCATAATGGACACTCCTGCCTTCTTTTTCTCATTTGATGCCCAAAAGATTTTGCTCAAGCCCTGAACCTTAAACTTGTGTATGTCTACCCGCCTCATATGTGTTTCTTGTAGACAACATATGGTAGGATTTTGGTTTCTAATCCACTCTGCTATTTGCTTCTGTTTTATGAGCAGGTTCATCCCATTCACATTCAGAGTTATAATTATAAGTTTTGTATTCGCTGACATTTTCGTATCCTCCCCTATTCCTACCCCTTCTCCTTAAACTATTTCCTTTTAAAACAGTGGTTTGCAATTAAGACCTTATCCTTTATCCTCTCCCTTGACTAACTTCCCTTTCTACCCTCACCCTTATTATTCCCCTCTTTTGTTTTTAAAGGCCTAATGAATTTCCTCCCCCTGCTTCTCCCCTCCCTTTTTTTGACCTCCCCACTCCCCTGCTCCCCTTGGTTTATCCCTTCTGACTTTCTCAGTAGGGTTAGATAAGTGTTTTATATCCCAATGGATAGTATAGCTACTCTTACCTCCCCGGGTTGATTACACTGAGAGTAAGGTTTAAATATTACCTCTTAATCCTCTCTTCCTCTCCTTCTTATAATAGTATTTGTCCCCTCTCCTTCCCATGCCCTCTTTGTGTGTAATATAATATCCTATTTTTCTTATTCACTCAAGTTTCTCTTGGTGTCCCCTACTATTCACCCCCCCTCTTTTACACCCCCCATATCATCTTAGACCATTTAGTATTCCAACCTCTCCCTGTGAATTATTCTTCTGATAACTATAATAGTGAATACTATAATAGTGAATAGAGTTCACTACGGAGAATTATACATAGCATTTCTCCACATAGGAATACAGATAATTAGATCTTACTGAGGCCCTTAAAAAGGCAAATTTAAAAGTCATGAGTTTTCTTTCTCTCCCCTCTGTTTCTTATTTACCTTTTCATGTTTCTCTTGATTTTTGTGGTTGGATATCAAACTTTCCATTTAGCCCTGGTCTTTTCTGTGCAAATACTTGGAAATCTTCAATTTTGTTGAATGCCCATACTTTCCCCTGGAAGTATATATTCAATTTTGATGGGTAGTTGATCCGTGGTTGAAGGCCCAGCTCTCTTGCCTTTCTGAATATCATATTCCAAGCCTTGCGGTCTTTTAGCGTGGAGGCTGCCAGATCCTGTGTGATCCTGATTGATGCTCCTTGATATTTGAATTGTCTCTTTCTGGCTTCTTGTAAGATTTTTTCTTTTACTTGGAAGCTCTTAAATTTGTCAATTATATTTCTGGGTGTTGTCTTTTCTAAGTCCAGTGGCGAGGGTGATCTATGGATCCTTTCAATATCTATATTGCCCTCTAGTTGTAGGACTTCAGGGCAATTTTGCTGAATAATTTCTTTTAGTATGGAGTCCAGGTTTCTAATAATTTCTGGTTTTCCTGGAAGACCAATGATTCTCAAATTGTCTCTTCTAGACCGGTTTTCTTGATCTGTCACTTTCTCATTGAGATATTTTATGTTTCCTTCTATTTTTTCAGTCTTTTTACTTTGTTTTATTTGTTCTTGTTGTCTTGAGAGATCATTAGCTTCTAATTGCTTAATTCTAGCCTTTAGGGACTAGTTTTTGGCTATAATCTTTCAGTTTTCGACTATGATCTTTTGGTTTCTGGCTATGATCTTTTGGTTTTCGGCTATGATGTTTTGGTTTTCCTTTTCAATTTGTTCATTTCTGGTGTTCACTTTGCTTATCAGTTCATTTGATTTCTGAGCCTCACTTTCCAATTGCAAAATTCTGCCTTTTAAACTGTTATTTTCTTGCCTGATTTCCTTTTGAGCTCATTCCCATTTCTCTAACCAAATCTTTTCCATCTTTCTCGTCATCTCAGTTTTGAAGTTTTCAAGAGCTTGTGACCAGTTTTCATTATTATTTTGGGAGGGTCCGGATGCTTGTTTGTTCTCCCCCTCTATTTGCTCAGTTGTCTGTATTTTCTCTTGTAAAAGTTGTTGAGTGTTAAAGACTTCTTTTTCTTGTTAATCTTTCTCGTCAGAGCTTCCTGATTCTGGGTAGCCATTGTTATCCCAGCATCTTCTCAGCTTTATCCTCACGCTCAGGGTCTGTCTGCTGTCTTTTGGGTCCTGAGGTCTGAGTTCTGGTTTTTCTCAAGGTCAAGCCCCCTGGTGGACCCCCTTGCTTGGTCCTCTGCTGGAGGTTCCTTTACAAGTCTCAGGGTGCTGCTTCCACAGTCGTATACCCATCTGTGTGGTTCCCCACTCAGGGTTTCAAAGCGTTTGCTCATGCTCTGCCTCCACCTGCACCTCTGCCTGTTCCCGCGCTCTGCGCCCTCACTCGGAGTCCATGCGCGTTCTTTAGCTTTTTGGGGTCCTAAATCTTGCTGCTCTCAGGAGCAGGCCCTCTAGCTGCCAATGACTCAATGGGTGCCCCAAACTTGCTTTATTTCTTTTTAGCTGGCTTTGGAGCTATAGGTGGTGTGTGTGGAGGGGGTGGAGGTGGGGTGGTTGCTCAGCTGGTGATTTAGTGAGAGCTGTTTCACCCCTTTATAGCATGGAAATGTCCCGTTTCCACGTACATTCCACACTGCACCCTATTGTGGGGTCCCTCCATTCGACTGGGTTTGTTTTTATGTCTCCTTGAGGAGTCTTATATGTTTCGGTCAGGAGAGGTTAAGAGCTGGTTTTTACTCTGCCTCCATCTTAACCTGAAGTCCCCATAAATCCTTTTTTTCCTAAAACATGTATCCATTTTGATTTTACTTTCCTATATGGCATGAGATAGTGGTCTATGCCTAGTTTCTGCCATACTCTTTTCTACTTTTACCAGCAATTTTTGTCAAATGTTGTGTTCTTCTTCTAAATGTTTGGATCTTTGTGTTTGTCATGCACTGGACTATTTTGATCATTTACTCCTGCATGTTAGATGCCTAATTTCTTCCAGTCTATGTACACTATCCTATTTCTTAGCCAGTACCAAGTTCTTTTGTTGGTTGCCACTTTAAAATACAGTTTGAGATTTGGTATGGATAGGCTACATTCCTTCATCTTTTTTAATGATTGCTCTTAATAATCACGATTAATAATTATGATTAATAATCATAATGCACCTGAGCATTCCTAGTATGAGTTATTTCTATTTATAGAAAACCTTCAACTTTGAGGAAATTTCATCATATTCTAAGATTATCCATATATGTTTTAGTTCACTTTATAAAATGGAATCTATATTTTAAACATTTAAGTAAAATTATATTTTAACAAACAAGGAACTGAAAGGGAAAATATTTTTTGAAGTAAAGAATCACAGAAAATTATAGCTTAAGGACAAAGAAACACAAAGATTTATGGAGGCTCACCCCAGAGCCCAGAGTAAATTATTAGTACAATAAAACTTGAACTTGAGTTGTTATACCAGCCTTTACATTGTTCTTTACATTGTTCAGTTAGCCTGGCTAACTGGGTGATACAGGGGATGAGCACCAGGTCTTGAGTCAGGAAGACCTAAATTCAAATCTGACCTCAGACCCTCTTTTACTATATTACCTCGAATAAATAATTTAACCTTCGTGTACATCAATTTCCTCAACTGTAAAGTGGGGATTTAATTCTCAGTTGCTGTGAAGATCAAATGAGGTAATATGTGTGAACGGTTTTACATATAGTTCTTGACACATAGTAGTTCTTATTTCCAAAAAGCTGCTATTTTTATTCTGTAGACCATTTAAAACTCCAAAATCATAATCAATTTATCCATTAATAATGATATATTTTGAACTAATTAAGTACAATCTGCGAAGAGCTGGGATAACCAAAATAAATATCACTTTCCATCAAGCAAAATACTTAGTAATGTGAGAAACATATAAATGAATAATTTTATACAAAATACAGATGGAACAGTTGAAAAATAATCTTAAATGGGAAGACACTAGCAGAAGGAAAGACCATGAATAGTCCTGTAGGTGATGACTATCATGCTGAATTTTAAAGGAAGTTCTAATTCTAAGAGGCAGAAGTGAGAAGAAAACCATTTCAGGTATGTGAAAGATATAAAGAAGAAATTGCAAGATTTGGCAAGCGATTGGAAATGTAGGGTGTGTGAGAGTGAAGGGTTGTTTATGAACCTGGGAGATTGAGGGAATGGTAGTCCCGAATAATATATGAATTTACTAAGGGTTGAAGATTGGAGGTCCACAGAAGAATTCTGAAAAATTGCTGAGAAGCAGAAGGTTGGGAGGCTAAATTAAGGGAAAATGAGAAGTATAATAAAAGACTAAAAATAATGATGGAGTGAAGAATTATTATAAATCTTGAATATACAAATGGAACATACATAGATAATGTCTAGTTTAAGAGTTTAAGAATTCCTATACATAACTGAGGCATGTATAGTGTGGAGGATTAGGTCATAGAAGTGAAATAGATTAAAGAACAGATAATTTATTTTATTTGAGGTAATAACATATGTTGGGGAAGAGAGAATGTGAGTCAGACATTGAAACCACTGAAAAAGAAGAGAGAATATTTTGGGATAATGACCACTAGAATCAGAATTAGCCATTAAATTTAAATTGCATTGATCATTGTTGTTTCCATAATGTTTTCTTAGTAATTGTAATTGTTCATTTTTACCACTATGGTATATTGCAATTAGAAGCAAATTCTTCTTTTATTTTTCTGCTGGATTTGAACTAAGGATTCTTTTAGCTGGCACTGTTTTCTGTATTCATAAGTTCTGGACAGTTGTCTTATATTGTTCTCTATATTATGATAATTTTTTTTAAAAACTTGCCATTTCTTATGGGAAGCCTGTGATCCTTAAGGTGTATCTATACATCCTGTCTTTGTGATTATTCTGTTTTATTGTAAATAAATAATTTGATATTTTAATATTTTTTGTTTCTCTTCTCACATTAACAAAATGATATTAGTGCCCTCTGGTATCACTCTATTGAATCCTCTGAAGAATGTAAGTACCTTAAGGAATGGGGCTATTTCATTTTTATCTTTCTATTCCTTGTCCTCAGCATAATGTCATACACAATATAAATGTCTCATTAATGTTCCCTGAATTAAGTTTATCTCTTAAGAATTTTTTTATACATGAGAATTTCTTGAAGCAGATACTAGATAATACTTTATAAGATGATCATCATTAGATAATGATGGTGATGATAATGAAGATGATAATAACATAATTAAACTTTAAGGGAGTGGAGTAACCCTCATATATTCCTTTGATTCATTTTCTATAGAACTGGGAGTATCAGTACTGGTTTTATGGAAGAAAAATTCTGTATCATTATTTAGATTCTGCTATAATTTTATTTTGAAAAGCAACTTGATGAATATGGTCTGGATGGTAGCAAATGCTTTCCTTAATCTCTTGACAAATCAAATATACTTATTCCCTTAAAGTCCTCAAAAAACATTTGAAATCGCTTAATATAGCTTACCCAATAGATTAAGGAAGAAATATTTTACTTTGAATGCTTTATCTTCTCTCAGCAAAAGACGAAGAGAGTTTATTTTTCAAGTGTTCTAATTAACAATTTGATTGTCCTTTTCCAAAGTATATCTTCAAGGGCATCTTCATATAGGAAGTCCCTGAGAATCATCTCTGGAGACAATGGCATAAGGAGAGTCATAGAGGTATAAAAATGGGATATTATTTTTAAAATCTCATAATATGAAAGCCAGAAGTGATTTTATTGGTCATCTAGTCCAACTACTGTCTATACAGGAAAGATTTTTTTACAAATTGGACAAGCAGGTATCTAGCCTCTGCTGGAATTCTTAATGTTGGAGATCACATTCCATTTTAATGGGTTGAAACACTTGTTAGGTCTTCTTTCTCCTTTTTGTGAGTATTTTTGTATCTTAGAGTCCAGTGTCTTCAGTCACACTTTGGGATAGGTGAGCTTGTTTTCTGAGGACTTCAGAAGAACAGCATTCCTTCATCAAATTCTGGTTTATGTTTGTATGTGGGTATTGAAATTTCTCCCAGAATTTAGGAACACAATATGAAATAACTAAGGATGTTTAGATTGCAAAATGTAGAATTAAGGAGTATATGACGACAATATTTAAGTATATCAAATGAAGTTTAGAATTATCTTGCTCATGTTACTCCTTTCCCCCAAAAAATAACAACAAAACCAACAACAAAACCCTCAATTAATCCTTCCATGCCAGCTATCATCCTATTTCTTTTCAACCCTATGTTATCTGTAATAGATACCTATACTTCTCTTCTCTCAGTCTCTTAACATTTCACAATGTGTTTTCCAAATTTATCATTCCAACAAAACTACTCAGTCCAAAGATTTTTAAACTGCCAAAACCAGGGGCTTTTTCTCAAAATTCATTATCTTTGACCTTTCTACACTGTAACATTGTTTACTATTCCCCTCATTGATACTTCTCCTCTCTAGGTTTTCAGGAGATCATACTCTCTCAATTTTTCTACATTTATCTGACAGTTCCTTCTCCTTTGCTCAGTCTTCCTCCAGATACAGAAAACTGTAAGTATCCTTCAGGATTCTGTCCTTGGCCTTCTTCTTTCCTCTCTATACTGTATTTGGTGATCTCATTAGCTCCCATTTAATTTACCATTAATTTAAAATTAATTGATTTAATTACCATCTCTATACTGATTATTCTTAAATCTACCTTTTCTACTCTAATCTCTCTCTATTCTCAGATCCTCAACTACTTTTCAGATGTCTTTAACGAGATGTCCAGGAGACATCTTTTTTTTCCTTTATTCAAAAATATTTTAATTTCCAAATTAAATGTAGTAACCTTTTTCAACATTTGTTTTCTGAAAATACCAGATCCAAACTCTTGCCATCCCTCACTCTACCCCCTTCAGAGATTTGATCTGAGTGACTTATGCATTATCATGGAAAACACACTTTCATATTGTTTTTTGTTGCAAGAGAATACTCAGATAAAGCCAAAAACCCAAAATAAAACCATAAATAAACTAATGTGGAAAGCAGTATAGCGAGTGACTAAGGGGCAGCTAAATGCCTCAGTGGAGTGAGATATAGGCCTAAATACAAAAGGCCCTGGGTTCAAATTTGGCATTAGAAACTTCCTATCTATGTGACCCTAGGCAAGTCATTTAACCCCCATTTCTTACTACTTTTCTGCCTTGGAAGCAATACACAGTATTGATTTTAAGATGGTAGTAAGGGTTTAAAAATAGCATACTTTAATAAACAGTATATACCTAAAACCATCAACAAACATCATATGCAATGGGGATAAATTAGAAGCCTTCCCAATAAGATCAGGAGTAAAACAAGGATGCCCATTGTCACCTCTATTATTTAACATTGTACTAGAAACACTAGCAGTTGCAATTAGAGAAGAAAAAGAAATTGAAGGTATCAAAGTGGGCAAGGAGGAGACTAAGCTATCACTCTTTGCAGATGATATGATGGTCTACTTAAAAAATCCTAGAGAATCAACTAAGAAGCTGGTAGAAATAATCAACAACTTTAGCAAAGTTGGAGGATACAAAATAAATGCACATAAATCATCAGCATTTCTATACATTTCCAACACACTAGAGCAGCAAGAAGTAGAAAGAGAAACACCATTTAAAACCACCCTAGACAATATAAAATACTTAGGAATATACCTACCAAAACAAACACAGCAATTATATGAAAACAACTACAAAACACTTTCCAAACAAATAAAACTGGATCTAAACAATTGGAAAGCCATCGATTGCTCATGGGTAGGACGAGCTAACATAATAAAAATGACAATTCTACCCAAATTAATTTACCTATTTAGTGCCATACCTATCAAGCTACCAAAAAACTTCTTTACTGAATTAGAAAAAACTATAACAAATTTCATTTGGAAGAACAAAAGATCAAAAATATCAAGGGAAATAATAACAAAAAAAATAGGTGATGGAAGGTGGTTTAGCAGTACCAGACATTAAACTGTACTATAAAGCCATAGTTATCAAAACAATATGGTCACCTCACACCTAGCAGAGTGACAAAAATGAAAGAAGGGGAGAGTAATGAATGTTGGAGGGAATGTGGCAAAATTGGGACATTAATGCATTGCTGGTGGAGCTGTGAACTGATCCAGCCATTCTGGCTGGCAATTTGGAATCATGCTCAAAGGGCTATAAAAGAATGCATTCCCTTTGATCCAGCCATACCATTGCTGGGTTTGTACCCCAAAGAGATCATAGATAAACAGACTTGTACGAAAATATTTATAGCTGTGCTTTTTGTGGTGGCAACAAATTGGAAAAGGAGGGTATGTCCTTCAATTGGGGAATGGCTGAACAAACTGTGGTATATGCGGGTGATGGAATACTATTGTGCTAAAAGGAATAATAAACTGGAGAAGTTCCAGGCAAACTGGAGAGACCTCCAGGAACTGATGCAGAGCGAAAGGAGCAGAGCCAGAAGAACTCTATACACAGAGACTGATATACTGTGGTAAAATCGAATGTAATGGACCTCTGTACCAGCAGCAATACAATGACCCAGGACAATTCTGAGGGATTTATGGTAAAGAAAGCTACCCACATTCAGAGGAAGGACTGCAGGAGAGGAAACATATAAGAAAAACAACTGCTTGAACGCATGGGTTGGGGTGGACATGATTGAGGGTGTGGACTCAAAACTACTACACCAATGCAACTACCAACAATTTGGAAATTGGTCTTGATCAAGGACACATGACAAAACTAGTAGAAATGCGCATCGGCCATGGGTGGAGGGGTGCGAGTGGGGGGTTGGAAGGGGAAAGGTGGAGCATGAATCATGTAAACATGTTAAAAATGAATATTAATAAATGTAAAAAAATAGCATACTTTGATCAGCATCAAATTCCAAAAGTTCTATCTCTGAAGGTGAATAACATTCTTTGTCATAAGTCCTTTAGAATTGTCCTGGATCATTTTATTGCTGAGATTAGCTAAGTTTTTCATAGTTGATCATCATACAATATTGCTGTTACTATATTCACTGTTATTCCAGTTTTGTCTATTTCCCTCTAAATCAGTACATGTGGATCTTTTCAGATTTTTCAGAAACTATCTTGCTCATCATTACTTATATCACGATAATATTCCATCACTGTCATATACAGATTTTTGACAATTGATGGACATTCTCTCTATTTCCAATTCTTTACCTTCACAAAAAGAGTCATAAGTATTTTATACATGTTGGTCCTTTATTCTTTTTAATGATCTCTTTGCTATTCAGACTCTGTAGTAGTAGTATAAGATCAAAGAGTATGAAGTTTAACAGCCCTTTGAACATAGTTCCAAATTACTCTCCAAAAATGTTTGTACTCATTCACAACTCCACCAAGAATGCATAGATTCCCAATTTTGCCACAACCCTAGAAAATATTTATCGCTTTCTTTTACTCTTATATTGGCCAATCAGATAGATGTGAGTTGGTTAGTTGTGAGATGGTACCTCAGTGTTATTTTAATTTGCATTTCTCTAATCAAGAGTGATATGGAGCATTTTATATGATCATTTATAGCTTTGATTTCTTCATCTGAAAATTTCTTGTTTATATCCTTTGACCATTTGTCAAATGGGGAATGGCTTGTTTTTGTTCTTGTGTGGAGTGGAATTCTAGGGGAGGGGGCTCTTTCCACACAGATATCACTCTAATGAGAAGACAGGAGACTTGATAAGATGCTTACAGAGAAAAGCTACTTCACTTGGAGAAAACAGCAGGGAGCAAGGAAAGGATGAAGAGAGAGGGGAAGAGGAGGAAAAGGGATTCTGCCCACAAAAGAAGCTTGCCTGAGCCAGAAATGTCCTCTCTTCTTCTAGGTACAATCACAGACTTTTATAATAATCCTGACACAAGATTCTCCTCCTCCCCTCTACCCAATCCCACAGAAGAGGGTGTTGTGACATTCACAGTCTTTAGTGAATGATTTTTAACATTACATAACTCTAATGACACCTATGATGAAAAAATCTATGACTATCATGGGATTTTCAGGCTAGCACCATAATGCTAATTTAGAAACTCACTGTACTTTCCCTCCTTCAGTTTATCTTATAGTTTGGCTTCATTCCAAGGGTACAGATGAACTTTCCTCAAAGTTTTTGAAAACAGGTCAGAAAAACTAAAAGTTTTATGGGATGGGGGCAGTTTTCATCTAAAGATTAATAATAATACTAAGGGGTCTTGAAATTTTGGTTTACAGCAAGGCAAATGATACTCTGTGATTTACACACTAAATCTCATCCAACACAATTCTCCCTCTTTTAATTTCAGAATTGTGTAATTCTCACCTGATTCAGTTTCCTCTATATGCAACAACAACAACAACAACAACAACAACAACAACAACAACAACAACAACAAATAAAATTAATTAAGTAAAATTGAATACTCTTCGTTTTCATCTTCAGAAATCATTTTCTTCTGGACTTTGCTCCTTCTGTTCCAGGTAGCTTGCAGAAACTTGGAGTTGGGGTCCTTCTACTAACAAAATTGTTTTGCAAAGCAAACATTTAAAGAAATAAATCCTTCTATCTCAGGTTCTGTAGGAAATCCAGAATTCCTGGGTCTTAATCGTTAATCTAAAGTTTAGCTTCTAATAATCACTTCCACCTATTTCTATAGGATCTCAATTACAAATTAAAAAAATGACTTGTCTAAAGCTATCACTTAATCAATTTTAACCTTTCTTCTAGTAGTCAACTTGCTTGTTTAGAAATGTAAACTTTCCGTCTTACAATTTGCATCCTGTGTTGACCTTAGAAATTTGTCACAAAAGAAAGGCAGTGAAAATTATCTTTAACTGTATTTATTATTCTTTTAAGGGCACAGAATCAGTAAATCACCACTGTCTGATTTCACATATAGGTCAGACCTGTCACTGGTTCATGCCATAACTGTTTCACTCAGGGACCATCAAAATCTGGTATGCCTTACCAAGTCAAAAGGGTCCATCCTCAGTTTCAGGCTGAGACTGTCTTCTCAACTTCCTGTAAGGCCTTTCCCTTGTCCTCTGAGTATCTTCTTTTCTTTTACAATGGTGGTTCAATTATCAGACACCCATACTCAAATTCCAAGCTTACTGTAATATTGTGTGATTCCCATAAACCTTTTGTTTTAAATGACAAAAATCCTACTCATTACAGTTGAGAGAAAACCTTTTCTCTAAGTGTTCCAATTTCATTCTTTTTCCATAATTTCAAATAAGCTTCCTGCTTACTTGCTTACTTATTCTAAAGGTTTCTAAAATCTTACTTCAAATTTAACTAAAATAAATATTTTTCTCTTTTAACTTCTTCATATAGTAAATATCAATTCTGTGTCTCTTTATTCTATACCTTTTTAATATTTGCCTTACCATCATCTTCAAAAGGCTTCTCTTACTCTATCATAAATTTCTTCAATCTCTAAACATGTACTCTTTTTTCCCCTTCAAACTTCTGCTTCAGGCAGAATCCAAATTCTTCATTTTCCTTTCTTACACCTTCACATGCCTACTTACATTGTTCATTCATGTCTATCTTCTGACCCTCATAATGAGGCCTCATATTTCATTAAAATCTTCTACAACTTTCATATACTTGTCTTTCATATGCATATCCCACGTCTTTCTCACTTTCTATGACTTGATTTTTGCCATCACTCAACTTCTACCAGGTACTCTGTCACCTGCTATTAATAGCTCTGTAGAACCCTGATTGTCATTCTTCTTATCATTTACATTATCATTCACATATCATATCTTTACATTTTATCTTATCCAATTCACATCAGATATTAATTTTCTTCACAGTACAAATCCATACATCATTTACATTTACGCAAAATTATATTCTACAGGCAAATTGCATTTAAATCCATAGTTACATTCAGTAATAATAAAATTATTTTTACCAAAAGTACATACTTTGGTAACAATTCTTACTTACATTCAGTAATAATAAAGTCATTTTTACTCAAAGTACATACTTTGGTAACAATTCATATATCCCAATAGGTGACAACAAATATTTACAAATTCACAAATCTTTTTGCAATATTCCAAACCCTTATTACATATTTCATTTTAAATTTATAACTCTTCCCCAATGTTCATTGCCTTTTGCTTGTTGCTTAATTCAATAGTACATATACTAGAATAAGAGTTTCACATTCTCTTTTGTCTACCCAAAATTTAAGTCATAGAGAAATTTCTCCCTATTACAACACATATTCTAATAAGCTGATACTAAAATACATTCAGTCAATTCTCAAATTCAGTTGACTCAGATAACAAACATTTTATGTATGTCCATACATTCAAATCTCTAACCATTGTTCACTTCAAATTTCAGTGAGAAGTAAGAGTTCTCTCTTCACTAAGGACAAAATCAAACTTATCTGGAATCTTAAATAGCTGATAAACAATTTTCAACACTAAATCACATTACAGTCATTTCACACCATTCCACAGGAACATTTTGGAATCATTTGTGATTTTCCAAAATCATATACATCAATCTTAAATATGAATCCTAATTCAAATTCAATCAAATTGTGGCATCAAAATTTCCCTTCTTTTCTTCTCTTCCCTCTTGCCATGCTTCATTGGCCAACCGAAAAAGGGGAAGAGGAAAAATAGTGAACAGATATTTTTTTTGGTTTTGCCCCCTATTAAAAGTTGAGGGCAAAGTTCCTTTTGCATTTAATTAGATGGTCTTAAAGTTTAAGGAGTCCAAAAATTTGCATTTCTTGTTAAATCTATCAAATTCCTTCTCTGATCTGTCTGCTCTCCCACTTTCTAGGATTATGAGGTGACAGAAAGAAACAGATTTACCTCAAAATCACTTAAAGTTTTCTTTTTCCAACCTTCCTTTTTTTGTGTGCACACATGACAACACAGGGTCACAAACAAAAAAAAACAGATAACAAATAGTTAATGTAAACCTTGAAAGCATGTTTCATCAGTGATCCTAGGAACAGAAGGCTCTACAAAAGCATTTAGCGAGTTCTCTCACAGTTGTGTTTTCAGGCTTTAGCAGCATAGGAGGAGAGCCTATTGTTTCTCAAGGCTTTGTCCTTATCTTAAGAAGGAAGAAATTTGATCCATGATAACTGAGTTTCCACAATCAGATTGGTATTTATTCTCCCCACCTTCCCACAGGAAAGAGGGTACCCAGGGATATGCAAATCCCAGTCAATATCTAAAGCTCTGGCTAATCCTAGCAACTTCTTGGAAGTAAAATGAGTCTCATTCTCAGAATCAATATTCTTGATGAATCCATATCTCGGCACAAGGTGCTCAAGTACAATTCTATTCTCAGAATCAATATTCTTGATGAATCCATATCTTGGCACAAGGTGCTCAAGTGCTCTCTCTTCTAGCATCTTCAAAGTTTGGTTGAATACATATAATTCATAAATTTGGGCTGACTGGGCCTCTGGAGGTCAGCCTTTGTCCATTAGAACTTCTTTGTTTTCCTTAACTACAGCATACTCCTTCCTTTCTTTTCCATTTAAGAGTCTATAGGACTGGCCTACAAATAGGTTCACTTCTCCAGGGTGGGGAGACTCTTGAAAATTCTTTCTTTATTTAGTCTGGTCTATCACTTCCATCTCTGTTTCCTTTTGCTCTTTGTGATTTTCTTTCCCAGTTCCCCACAGAAACTTTTCAGCGTTCAAATTGTAATCTGATTTCAGAACTAGGTCATCTTTCTCCAGCAAGATGGGCTCATACTTCAACATCCTTCAGTCTTCAATCTCTGTGAGAGAATCTCAGGCTGTTGTTTTGAGCAAGTTTCTTTCAAGTGGTCTATTTTTTCATAGTTAGTCACATAGAGTCTCTGGAGGCCTTCCAAATTGTCTGCTTCCTCTTTCCTAGGAGTTTGTCCATTCTTAATCTGTATTTACTGGAAGAGCTCTTTTAATGGATTATTAACACAATCTTCCATTTTCTGGAGCTTTCTACTACTATCTGGTCAGGGATTAGCAGTTACATCTAGGCCAGAATTCAAAGAATTAGTGGACGTTTCATCTTTCTCCTGTTCAACTTCATAAACCTCATTCAGATTCTGGTTCTGGGGCACATCTGGTCTTATGCCCTGAACAGTATTCTCCTGAGGGACTGGAGAGTTCTGTTCTTGAGGGGACCATCCCTTCTCATCCTTTCTCTCTGCTTCTGAGACTTTCCATTTCTCTCTCAGTCACTCAGTGAATTCAATCACTAATTCAATTCTCCATCTTAGTGGTGCTACCCTCTCTATACTTCCTTAGTTTTCTCCCTAAAATATTTGTCTTTACTCTCTAACCATAGCTTAAATTTCAATTGTCCACAAAATTTAGGATTTCCATTAAACTAAAACTTCCATACTTTCACAGACTGCTCTCCATCTTAGAATTTCTAATCTTTGCCAGAGTTTAATTTGGCTGACTGCCCAGAACTGACCTATCTCTTTGCCATTTTTCTCACCCAGTGTCTTAAAAAATAAAAAGGGTTTTTATTTTTTGGTTGTCTGGCTCCTTACCTCTACTTGAAAACAGTTGACAGCAGGGAGGAGGGGAGAAAAGGGAGAAGAAGGGAAGGAAAAGGGATTTTACCCACACAAGCAGCTTTTTTTTTTTATCCTAGGACTCCATTCAAGGAGCATAGGGCCACAACCAGTAGGCAATGGGACACATAGTCACTCAGGGTCACCCAGCTGGGAAGTGTCTGAGCCCGGGCTTGAACCTAGGACCTTTTCATCTCTAGGCCTGGCTCTCAATCCACTGAGCTAGCCCAGATGCCCCTACACACAAGCAGCTTGCTCTGGGGAAAAATGTCCTCTCTTCTTCTAGATACAATCACAGACTTATAATAATCCTGAGACAGATTCGCTTCCTTCCCTCTGTCTTAGCCCACAGAACGATGGGACAGGGTCTTGGCATTCACAAAATTGAGTGTGTGATTTTCAGCATTATATACCCCTAAATACCCCCCATGCTCAAGAAAACCTGTGACTATGATGGGATACACAGACTGGGACCATAATGATATCTTGGAAACTTGCTGTACTTTCCCCCCTTCAGCTTATCTTATAGTTTGGCTTTCTTCCCAGGGTATAGATGAGTGGTTCCCAAACTTTTTTGGCCTACTGCCCCCTTTCCAGAAAAAAAATATTACTTAGCCCCCTGGAAATTAATTTTTTTTAAATTTTAATAGCAATTAATAAGAAAGATAAATGCACCTGTGGCCATCACCACCCCCCTGGATTGTTGCAGCACCCACAAAGTGGCAGTGGCACCCACTTTTGGAATCACTGCTTTAGGACTAAGATCCTTAAGAAATGTTAAATCAGTGGTATAGATAAACTCTTCTCAAGGTTTCTGAAAATAGGCCAGAAAAACAAAGCGTTTTATGGGATGTAGGGCAGTTTTAGTCTAAAGACTAGTAATAGCAAGAGGTCTTGAAAACTGGAGTTACAACAAGCCAAATAGGACTCTGAAAATTACAAACTGAATCTCATCCCACATAGTTCCCTATAAAGAAAGTAGACCTTTACTTTCCAGTTTGTTGTTTTCCAGTTTGTTGTTTTCCCTCTAATACCGGTTATTACATAGGTTTTGTTTATATAAACTCTTTTTAATTTAGTATAATCAAACATTTTTTTATATCTTATAATGCTTTCTATATCTAGTTTGGTCAAAAATTCTTCCCTTCTCCATAGATCTGCCAGGTAAACTATTCTATGTTTCCCTAATTTACTTGTGGTCTCACTCTTTATATAGCCATTATATATATATGCGTATACAAAATTATCTTTCTCCTAAGTGTTCCCTTACTTCTCCCTTCCCTATTATAGAAAGCAAAAACATCCTCCCAGTGCCTCTGACCCTCAACCTTGGAGTCAACCTTGATTCTTCATTATCTCTCAACTGCCCTCCACCATAGCCAAGCTGTTGACAAGTCTGATCAATATCATCTTTGAACTATCTCCCCAATATGCTCCTTTCTCTTCTTTTACACTGTATTATTCTAGCAGGTCCTCATTGGCTTCTGCTTTGATGACTACAATGGTATGCTAGTGGGTCTACTTTACTCAAATCTCTCATCACTTCCATCTTTTCTCTATTCAGCCATTAAAATAATTTTCCTAAGATGTAAGTCTGATCATATCACTCTTCCTCCCCTAAGCCCCCATACTCACTATTTTTCTAGTCTTCTAATACCTTAATCCCTGACAAATGCTCTTTTGCCCAGTGATGCTGGCCTCTTGGCTATTCCACAATTATGATGCTTCTATTTCATAGTATTGGAAGTTTTTCTTTGGTTTCCTTTCATGCCTGGAATTCTGTTCCTCATCCACTTAAACTACTGAACTCTGTTTCTTCCTTTATGCCCTCAATAAAATCTACATATCCCAGAGGAAGCTTACTTCAACCACTCAATTTCAGTGTCTTCCTTCTGTTAATTATTTCCCATTTACAATGTTTCCAGATTGCATTGTACATATTTATTCACATGTCTTTCCTATTAGAGTGTGAACTTATGGAGAGCAGAAACTTTTACTCCCCTTTGTATCTTCAGGACTTAACACAGTAACTGGAAGATAATAGTTCCTTAAGTGTTCATCAGAGTGGATTGACAAGAGACATAGTTTGACTTCATCAAGAAAATCTTCCTAATAGTTAGTTCCCCCCACCATCCTCAAATATGCATTAACTGGAGGGATTTGAGTCTTTATGTAGAAAGAGTCAAGGGTCAAAAAGCTTTTTCATTATTTATTATATTCCAGGCTATGTACTAAGCAGCAGAAATAGAAATTCAAAAAGGAGCCTTTGCCCTCAAGGAGCTTACATTCTAATTAGTTCAAAAATATATAAAAGGGATCTGAGAAGGTTTTATAGAGAAAGTCTTATGGAGTTGAGTCTGCAGTGTAAACTATAGAGAAATGAAGATATCTTTGTGCTTATTCTTCTCTTTAAATTGGAGGTGCTACAAGGGACTCCTCAATTAGAGATGGTATATAGCCTCAGGTGAGGAGTACTTATTTCCAAAGTGACAAGTAATCCAGGCAAGAGAGTTGGCATAGAAACTGAAGAGATTTTTATGCCATGATAGAGAAAGTTCTGTGGAAATGAGACACAACACAGCCTGAAGAGACAATTTGGATTCAGTTTCTCACCCTGTGACAGTTATGCTTTAGATATAAGTTGGACAATATAACCTCTGAAGTCCCTTTCAATGTTGATATTCAACAATTTTATTTTTCGAATTGGTTAATGATCCATCCACGAGATCTTCCTACTTATTAAATGAAGAATTATTTCGATGATAACAGACATTTTAATTTAAATCCTTCCAGATTAAAACTGACCTAGCTAAATTTTGATTCAGTAGCAAATGATAAGAGTGTCTGTTAATATATATATATATATATATATGTGTGTGTGTATATATATAAAAGTTTATAAAATATATGTTATACAAAATATAAAATAAAACAATATATTAGGACAGATTATATAGAAGATATTAATTTGGACAAATGACTTCTCTGCCAACATTAAAATATTAGGATTGTAGGGGTTCTCTGACTAAGATAATGTAGAAGTAGATAACCACTGATGATAGTTGGCCTCTAGTTAATCCATAAACTTGTGTCTCTGTCAGGATCTGTAAAGATTATTTGAGGCATGTCATATAGTAATAGGAAACTATGACTCTATACAGTACCCCTACTCGATTGTATTTTTTTAAAAAATCCTAATCATACAAAGTAAACAAAGTCAATGACAGTTCTACTCACCTAAGTAATTTATACAAGTCAATATGTTAAAGAAAATATTTTCACTATGAATATCCCAAGCCTTGATTAAGAATTTCAATCTCTAGTGATGAAACTTGCCAAGATTCACAAATATTATGGTTCTGAATTTACTTTTTTTTAAAAAAAAAGTTAAAAATAAATCAGGTATGCTAACCTGAAATCAGCTTCTATTGTTTAATCTATCACTTCAATATTATTAGATATGAGACAAATAACAAAGCAAGGATATTTTCATTGGTATTCATAGTTCAAATGTGTTGTTGATATTTCAAGACCAAATTAAAACATGGCAGAAACAAGAAATGTGAAGAGATTTATAGATCTCAGGATAAGAACACGTTAGAAGACTGACT
This sequence comes from Gracilinanus agilis, assembly GCF_016433145.1. Taxonomy (NCBI): domain Eukaryota; kingdom Metazoa; phylum Chordata; class Mammalia; order Didelphimorphia; family Didelphidae; genus Gracilinanus; species Gracilinanus agilis. The sequence continues at coordinate 73,371,127 of NC_058131.1, forward strand.
CCTGTAAAAATGGAACAAGCCTCGAAGATGCAAAGAAGTATATTGCCCAAAAACTCATTTCAAATAGCCAACGGCTAATGAATTCATAGAGTTTCTTTTCCTTCCTCCTTGTTGAATTTAACACAATTGGAGTCAAAAAGGAAGCCTAAATTTCTCAAATCCTCTAGTAGGATCTTCATAATTATCAGCCCTTGAAATTTTATCTAAGGCTTTATAAAGATTGCATTAGCATAAAATTTTATGTTCTTTTGATTTAATATATTCTTTGGGAAGAAAAAAAATACAGGAAAAAATAAGGGTTGGGATATGAAATTATTACCTGCCAGGTGACAAAAAGTGCTCTACGCTGATGAGAAATACTTTTTTTAAAAAAATGCAAATGACTGATTTTGAGTTGACACTCAACCCTTTTTCTAAAAATTCGTAAAATTCAAATTGAATATCCACTGTTAAAGTAATGGTGCTATTTGAATTGTGGCAAATTGCAAATCCCAAATTAATGTGTTCTCTTTTCAATGTTAGCGGCATTATTACATTTTGTCACATCATGTCGGGCTCCATGATGCCGCACAATTATGATTGCTTAAACTAAAAAGATGATTATGCTCCCTGCGATTGCTATTACTTTGGAGTATAGGGCTGGTATGTGAAGGAAAGAAAAGTGTTTTCCTGATTACAGCTAGACATTTTGTAAACTATAATCCAACACATCATAGTACAGAAGATCATTCACCTCACTTAGTCCCATTACACTCCTTATAAATTATTCTCCTTTGTATTAGAATACTACCATCACTTCCCTGTGTTTCACATACAAAAGAAGCCTCTTATGTGGTGGAGAGGGGGAGAGGTAGAAGTGAGGAGGGATCCAATTTTTCTTTATTGAATGACAGCACTAACAATTGTAATTATATGCAACTCTTCACAAATAAGTATCACTAACATCTCCACAATGCCTTCTTGACAATGATCCTAAGTGAGAGGGAACACAATTATCTTTATCCCTCTACCCCTATAGATGAACAAACTGAGGGTCCCAGCTATGATTGAGTACTCTTCAGTGTCAGGGTCAGGCTCTGAATCACTGCCTTCTGAAATCCATAGTCAATAATAGGAATTAACTGATAAGTGTCTACTATGTACCTGGTACTGTGCTAAGTGGTGGGAGTTGTAAATTCAAAGCAAAACAAAATAAAACCCAACGTGGGAGCATAGTGGAGAAATTTGAGAAATTTTAGAGCAGAATAGCCAGGTTAAGTCTCTTCTCCTTAAATGAAGTATTTGAAGTTCAAAGCTCCATCTTCCAATCACAGAGGCAGAGGATCATGATGAGATGTGAGTACCAAGGTTGATTCAATCAAGCATGGAAGACGAATTAGAAAGGTCTCAAAGTGGTTTATCCAGTTGGGAAATGAATTGAAGCTTCATGATGGATGGAGTACATATGATGCTGGAAAGGGAAATCATTTTATGTTTATTTCACAGATCTCATATCAGCTAGGCAAAAGAACTAGATAGCAATATAATTTAATGGGCAAACCCACTGAGGCAAAGGAAACAGGATTTTATTACACCTTAAAAGTACTACAAAAAATCATATGATTAGATCATTAAAGTCCTCAACTATGAATCATTGGATTTTATACTATTATAGCACTAAGATTTAAGATTTGAAAAGCTTTTTTATATTATATTATCTTATAAGCGAGTCACAACAATTCTATGAGATAGATGATATTATTTTTCCCATTTTTAAACGAGGAAACATAGGCTGAGAGAGGCTAAGTGATTTGACAGGTCACAGAACTAATACGTGTATGAACCATGAGTTGAACACAAGCATTCCTCACTGCTCTTAATACTCCTTTGACCACACCACACCTCCTCTGTACAAAAGTGTTTACATAGCTGAACAGGACACTTAAAGTCAGATTATTCTTTTTAAAAATGATTATTATACAAATGGATTCTCTAATATCTTTGGGGTTCTTTATGCCTTTATAAAAAGAAAGTTGCCCAATGACAATAATAGCAGCTTACATTGGTATAGGAAATGCTCTTATACAGTCATCTTTTCTCAAGGGATGAGAGTGCTTATTTTGACCAAATTAAAAATTCATTTAAAATTCATGTATTCTAAATTCCAGACAAAACACTAACCTTTTGGTGTTTGGCTTTAACTTTGGCAAACATAACTTTTTGCTCTAAGGAAGAAAAGTTTTAAAATGCTAATTAAAAAAAATCAAAGAGTTTCAGTCAAAAGTAGTTCTGACCTTGTTTCTTTCTCCCACAAAGTGATGAGTTAGATTAGCATAAGAAACATATGGATTAAATGTCTCCATAAAATTTATATAGGCAATTAAATACTAGTAATAATATTAGGAAAAATATTTTAAAACCTACCTCAATTAAAAAAAATGGAAAAAATTTATAATGAAAGGTCAAATGGGAAGGAATAAAATTTCTTAAGAATGGAAGTCCTCTTGAGCTAACTGAACGAAGGACCTGGCAAGCACAGCTACACTCAAGGTAACAAGTTGGTGCATGACACAGACTCTCCAATTGTTATTTTCAGTCCAACTATTATTAGAAGTAAAGTCTTAGCCCCAACTTGACTTCCCCTCTGACTATCTAAATCCTATGATACAAGACAGTAAATACTGCATTGGAATACAAATATATCTGTAATATAGATTACTAAGGCAATAAGAAGACATGTTTGATAAAAAAGAATTATAATTTGATAAACTATTTTAAAATTCCTCTGAAGCTCATGACTGTAGTTTTAAGTACTATAGCCCTTTACCATAATAAAATGCTTTATGTAAGATTTTGGTCTATGACATATCTTGGAAATAAATAAATTTATTGTTCTTCTTCATACATATAAGGTCACTAAAATTCACACAGATCAAGGCCTGGATCAAGGTTAGAGTTATAGCCAGGGATAGTTTAATAAACTGAATGATTCCTAGTAGAAGGCATAGTTACTGTGCAAAGAATAATATGAATATATATTCAGAGAGGGAGGAAGAAAGGAAAGAAGGAATAAAGAAAGAAAGGAAGAAAGAAAAAGAAAGAAAGAAAGAAAGAAAGAAAGAAAGAAAGAAAGAAAGAAAGAAAGAAAGAAAGAAAGAAAGAAAGAAAGAAGGAAAGAAGACATAAGGAAAGAAGGAAGGAAAGGAGGGAGTGAAGGAAGGAAGGAAGAAAGGAATAATGAAAGAAGGAAAGGGAAGGAGGGAAGAAGGAAGGAAGAAGGAAGGAAGGAAAGAAGGAAGGAAGGAAGGAAAGAAGGAAGGAAGAAGGAAGGAAGGTAGGAAGGAAATATTTATTTACTATTGTTGATTTGTTTCAATTGTGTCTGACTCCATTTTGGGTTTCCTTGGCAAAGATACTTAAATGGTTTGCATCCCTTTCTCCAAATCATTGACAAATGAGGCAACAAGAAAACAGAGTTAAGTGATTTGCCCTGAACAACACACAGTGAGGACTGCTGAAGAATAAGTGTCTAAGTCTAGATTTGAACTCAGAAAGATGAGTCTTCCTAACTCCAGACCTGGCACATATCCACTGTGATGCTTAGCTTCCAAGCATGTATTAAGTACCTACTCCATGCCAGGTACTGGGATAATAATTTTGCAAATATTATCTCATTTGAGACTCACAACAATCCTAGGAAGCAGGTGCTATTATTATCCTCTGTTTACAGTTGAAGAAATTGAAAGAACTGATGTTGTGACTTTATCAGTCATACAATCAGATTTGTACTTTAGTTTTCCTGACATATGGCCCAGTCTCTATCCACTATGCTCGGTGCTCTATCCATCTGTGAGGTGGGTTGGCACAGTGAGGACTGCTGAAGAATAAGGCTAAGAGTCATCAAGAGGCAGACACCCTAACATCATGGGAGCCTACCAATTCCCAGTGACTCCACGGTAACAGCAAGGGGCAAATTTCCATTAACTCTATACCAGTGATTCCCAAGGTGTGTGCTACTGCCCCCTGGTGGGCGCTGCAGCTATCCAGGAAAGTGGTGATGGTCATAGGTGCATTTATCTTTTCTATTAATTGCTATTAAAATTTAAAAAAAATTCCAGGGGCTAAGTAATATTTTGGGGGGACCATAGGCCAAAAAAGTTTGGGAACCATTGCTCTACACTAATTAAGATTGAGAAGGATAGTGATTCAAACTTGATCCGGACTGATCATAGTAAGAAGTTGTTCATTGGATGGAACTAATTCTTAGGTAAACCACTGGATGATGTTGGGGAAGAGAAAAAAAGATACTGAGTCAGAGACCAAAGGGAAAATAATCATTCACTGAGACATGAGAATGTGGGGGAAAGTGAGAGAGAGAAAAGCAGACAGACAAAGACAAAGAGGCAAAGAGACAGAGACATAGAAATAAAAACAAAGACAGATGGAGTTAGACACAAAGAGATAAACAGTGGACAGACAGAGATGGTGAAACAGACATAGGTGGAGAGAGACAGAACACTAGAGACAGTGAGAGATGGACGAAGGCAGGCAATGAAAGAGAAAGAAAGAGATCAACAAGAACCACAAAAAGAGGGAAAGACATACAGAAATCACAGATGGGAGTAGAGATGCAAAAATAGACATTTTGTGGGTAATTCACACTTCTTGGAGAAACCTATGAATAGGTTGCTTTTTGTTTTTCTTTTCTTTTGTTTTGTTTCTCCTGTGTTTCAGTTAGACTTTTTGGCCTGTTCATGGGATCAGGGAATATATTCTGCTTTTATGCTACAGTTATTTCAGCCTAACTTTCCTCATGTGTGAGAGGGACTGCATCATGACCCTTAAAATAACCCTATGAGATGGGTTGGACAGGTATTAGTGTCTCATATCTTTTGAATATGGAAATAGATGCTAAGAGAGTTGAAATGATTTGACCACAGTCCTATAACTATTAAGTGTGAGAGCCAGACTACAAATCAGACCCTTCTCTCTCATAGGATAGTGCATTAATAGAACAAATGCAATATTATTTTTAAAAGTTCCCTTAACTGACCCCAAGTTACAGCTTGAGGGTAAGATTTTATTACTATTACACATAGCCACATCACATACCACACAATTTATCCCCCAATGCTACTGGTAATAAAGTTTTGAATAATAACATTCATCTGACAGGGAAAGAAAGGAAAATGAGACAACATCATTGCCCCTAGAGTGCAGTATAACTTGATGCCGTCCTAATTTTTCATCTGAAACAAATCATTAGAGTTCTGCCATGATTGGTAATTCCTCTGGACACAGATATCATTTTCTCAAAGGATGCTCTGGAGAGGATATAGATCAATATAGATTCATTTTTTCTTTTAATGGAATATGTTGAAACTATTCCATTATCTGATACCAAGCTAGACTTAAGGGGTCAGGAGGATTCTATTCCTCTCCATCACCCTCAATCTTTCATACATGAGCAAACTTCCAACATTCCTCAACCTTATGTCAGTTGGATTAAAGAGGCTTGGATTACTTGCCCAGTTGTTAATATATGATTGTATACATTTAACCAATGTGGACAAGATATCATCAAAAAGATATTTGGTGTTAAGATAATAGGACAGACAGAATTAGACTCAATGTGATAGAGTTTATAAAGAGACCTAGGAAAGGATAACCTCCAGACCCTGTTGTTCAGATAAGGAGGTAGAGAGAAATCATCAGATTTTAATGGAGTATGATTCCTCCCTCCCTAGACTTCCTTTTTCCTTTCCTTTCCTTTCCTTTCCTTTCCTTTCCTTTCCTTTCCTTTCCTTTCCTTTCCTTTCCTTTCCTTTCCTTTTCTTTCCTTTTTCCTTTCCTTTTCTTTCATCCCTCCTTTCCTCCCTCCCTCCCTTCCTCCCTTCCTCCCTTCCTTC
>NC_058131.1:73377326-73479048 GCF_016433145.1 Gracilinanus agilis
CTTCCTTCCTTCCTTCCTTCCTTCCTTCCTTCCTTCCTTCCTTCCTTCCTTCCTTCCTTCCTTCCTCCCTCCCTTCCTTCCTTCCTTCCTTCCTTCCTTCCTTCCTTCCTTCCTTCCTTCCTTCCTTCTTTCTTTCCTTCCTCTCTTTATCTAACCACCATAATTCTTCCAACAAGGAAACACAATCTAGAGAGAAAAATGTAAGTCAAAAGAGCTGTGTTCAAGTTCCACCAGTCAAAGGTCTAAATGATTTGGATAAATCAGCTCATCACATTTCCTTTTCTTTTAAAATTTAAACTACTTGTACCATGTACTTCACTATGTTATTTTTATTATCAAATGACTCATGAGTATATATATATATATGTATATATATATATACACATATATATATTACATAAATGTGAGATAATATGAATTTAACCTCAGTTTTTCTTAAGAATAAGACTTCAGAATTTTATAACTAACATGTCAGTGGTAATCAATAGTGTGGCATGATAGCCGATTCTCATAAAAGGAATTTTAAAGGCATTTAAAAAGAACTGTAGTGACCAGAACAAGGGAAATAAGGTGCTATAATTCTTTGTTCTTGTTAGATCATATCTACAGCATTGTGCTCAGTTTGAGCATTCAATTACAAGAAAGGAATTCACAAAATGGAATGTCTCTAAATGACAATGACAATTAGACAGATGGTGAGACAAAGTGGAGATTAATTCCATATGAGAATTAGTTAAAGGAAGTGGGGATATGTAGTTGAAAGAATAAATTATTTGGGGATGGAGTAGCAAGGTAGATATCTTTAAATACCTGAAATTTTATAAAGGGAGAAAGATATCACACCCCCAAGATAATATAACTAGTATCAATAGCAGAATTTGTATAGAAGTGAAATTGAACTTAAAATAAAGGGATAAAAAACTTTCTAATAATTGTAACATTCCTCAACTGGAAAGGAGTAATTGAGTAGTTAGTGAGTAAGTCAGTGAACTTTAAATTTCTTCAGTGTCCTAGGCACTACATAAAGAGATAGGGATACAAAAAGAGATATGAAAACCTCTATCTTTTAGGAGTTGACAGTCTAATGACTGAGTTAACCTGAAAATAATTACACAAAAATAATAATGATATCTGGGGAACATCAATGATTAATGTCACTAGATCATAGAGTATGTGATGAGATGTATCATAAAAAATGATTGGAAAAGTTGGAAGGGGTGTTTAAAGGATCTTATTTACTTATGGGTGCAATATAGCTCAATAAAGTTATCTACAACTAGAGATTTTTAAATGGAAATTTGGAAGTTGGAGGTATGGTGAGCAAGGCCAGAAGGAGCCCATGGCTTGACCTCAGAGGAAGACACAGTTGAAATCCTACTTCTCTCCTACTCCAGCAATCATTCTTTTGTCTCTAACACAGAGATACCATCCGCATGAATGCTTTCTTGTTTCTCCTACTTTTATTGATGTATCTTATGAGGTAAATGAGGTGGAAGACACATAGGGCAATTATTATCCTTACAGAGAAAAATCTTTTTACCTCATTTTTGCAAAACCTCAGTTATTTCATTATATTATCATCATTTTTGTTGTTTCTATTTCTGTTGTTGTTTTTGTTGTTGTTGTCATTGTTGTTGTTGTTGACTGACTGATGAACTCTATCTTCCATGGCAATGACAATAAGCTACTTCTCTTCTTTTCCTCCTAATACATTTGTACTTTTAATGTTTGGATGGGAAAAAGTATGTAAAATAGACATAGATGTGTCTTCATGACATCATTTTCTCCTCTCAAATTCATCCTTCTTTTAAGTTTCCCTGTTTTCTAAATAAAAATTGGTCATCAAATCTAATGATCTTTTCTCAATCTTCATTCTTCTTTACTTTTGCAGTATTTGACATTATTGAGTATCCATATCCATTGTATACTCTCCATCTCTAAACCAATTATCTCCTTGTTCTTTTCCTTTTTGTTGAAAATGGTTTAAGTCTCCTTTACTAGAACATTATTCATATCTCACTTCCTAACTAGGTATTCCTCAAGACTTTGTTCACTCTGCAGATTTTCTCACTTGGTGACTTCATTTGATCTTATGGACATAACAATTACATTCATTAGGGCTTATGAACTTAATTATTATCATCTCTAACATTCAAAAGCTCCACTCTTAAAGCTTTAGATTTCTGTTGGTCAGCATCAATCATATTAACAAATACAAATATTCACCATGTCATTTAGTCTCCTCATCATCTGTCTCACTGCTTTCCAACTCTAACTTTGAGAATAATAATACCGTCAACACTAACAAAACACCCCTTTCTTTTGAGAATTTCCTTATATATTTTTATACCTGTATAAAATTTTATTTTCTCTGTGGGCAGAAACTGTCTTAATTGTTTATATTTATCTATCCATTATTTGTATATCTGTATAGCAGATTCTGGTACATAGTAAATCCTTAAGAAATGCTGTTCTGCTCCATTCTATCTCATGTTCATTGATTTATATATCCAACCCTAATACCTCTCCAGGTTTTATATCACTAACTGTCCATTATGAATTTTATGTTCTATAATTATATCAAACTCAATATGTTCAAATACAAACTCATTACCTTCTTCTCAAAACCATCACATCTATGGATAAGGGAAGAATTTATGTTCAGAAAAAGCACGGAGAATATTACAAGATGTAAAATAGATCATTTGGTCTAAATTAAATTAAAAATATTTTGCACAAATGAAATAAATGTAACCATGATTAGAAAGGAAATCACACATGGGGGGGGAGTATAGCAAATACCTCTGGCAAAGACCTCTTTTTTCAAATATATAGAGAACTGAATAAATTTATAAGAACTCAAAATATTCTCCAAATAACATGGTCAAGGGATATGAAAATTCAGTTCTCAGAGGAAGAAATTAAATCTTTTTATTTAGAAAAAATATTCTAAATCACTATTAATTAAAGAAATGCAAATCAAAACAACTGAGGTAACATCTGACACCAATCAAACTGGTTAACATGAAACAAAAGGAAAATTATAAATGTTAGAAGGGATATGGTAAAACTGTAACATCAATACACTGTTAGTGAAGCTGTGAACTGATATAACTATTCTAGAGATCAATTTGGAACCCTACACAAAGGTCCATAAAATTGTTCATACTCTTTGACCTAGTGATACTCCTATAATATCTGAATCTCATATTGATCAAAGACTGGAAAAAAAGGAAAGACCTCTACAAAACCATTTATAGCAGTTCTTTTCTGTAGTGGCAAAGATCTGAATATTGAGGGAATGTCCATCAGTTGGGGAATGATGGAACAACTTCTGGTATATAACTGTAATGAAATACTGTCCTGCTATGAGAAATGAAGAACAAGATATAATGAAAAAAAGCCTGGAAAGACACATGAAGTGAAATTAGTAAAAGCAGGAGAACATTGTGTATAGTAACAGCAATAAAGCATGCTGAACAGCTATGAATGACTTAAGTATTAGCAGTGATGCTAGGATTCAAGACAATTCCAAGGGACTCCTGCTGAAAAAGGTTATCAGCTACTATGGAAAGAAATGATAATATGTACAATCTATATCATATTACCTGCCAACTTGGGGATGGGGGAGAGGTGAGAGAGAGGGAAAGAATGTGCATTGCAAAATGGAAGAAAATAATTATTAAGAATTATGTCAAAATATAATCTTGAAAATAAATAAAAAAAACAACAAATAAACCAAAGTTAGCAAATTTCCAAAAACCCTTCTTTCTGTGGAGGACACAAACATGCTTTCAGTCACCCTGGTTTACAAGTGTTGTTACATTATTGACTTCTCATTTTCTCTCATCACACATATATAATCAGTTTCCATATTTTGTCAATTCAAATGCTGCAAAATTTCTTACATAACACCAACTTCTTTTATTTTGCACAAATATAAATACAATTGAATTCATCATCACTTTTCTCTAGATTATTCAATAGTCCATAAATTGGGCTCCTTCTAACCGTTCTAATCTATCTGCCACAGGAATAAAAATAATTTCTCTAGATCATAGAGTTCTGACCATGCCATCCCATACCCAGTAAACAAAAGTGCATCCTTATTAAATCTAGACTAATGTTTAAATTTTAATAAGTTGTAGAATATAAATAATTATTGATACATTATCAGAGGCTTCTAGTCAATATATTTGTGACAGTGAAAAAAAGTTTGTAGAGCAGTGCTATGGAAGATTCATTCTCAGCTTTGAGTTGATAACCTCTGGTATTTGTTTTAGTTCTATAATTCTATGATTCATTTTTTGAAACGTCTCCTCTCTAAGCTTAAAATAAGTGAAGATCTGTGTAAAAGCTAGTGAATTCCTGGTCTACTTATTTCATTCTAAGTACTGACTACTACTCAGACTGATTACTCATTGATATCTCAAAAATAAACTTTTTTTTTCATGTAACATGGATTTTGTTGCAAAAACCAGAATGTTGGTCAGCACCAACCCACTCATAAGACCCTACTTCTGGGTACATAAAGCTTTTTTTTCTCATTTTTTTTCCTTAGCGAAGAAAGAATTCTTCAATTTATTTTTGTCTTTTAATGAGTATTTATGTAGGCCAATTTTTTAATCAGGTAGTAAACAGAAAGAAAGATATGGGGCAAGTTGTTTTAGGATCATTTAAATAAGTAGAGAATTATGTTCTTTCTGTTCACATTCAAAGATGATCAGTTTCTATGCTTACTGATTCTATATATTTCACAATACCATCTCTATTCTGGCAAACTTTACACAAACTGTTAAAAAAAAAGAAGTAGTCTTGTTTCGTTCTATTTATTTTAAGTAACTGAAGCTCTAGCAGTGGCTTTTCTCTGCTAGTATTGACTTTTGCTCTTCTCTCTTGCCTTGTAATGTGCTACATTGATTTAAATAGTATAAATTAGTTCAAATATCCATTCCCTTGAGTGAAAAAAGACCCTCTGACATCATGTATACAGTATTGGTTTTAGGGCCATCAAATGCATTCAATGGAAGTTGATTAAAATTTATGGAAAAGAATTAGTCATAGAAAGATTTAATTGAAAGTTTATTGAAAGTAACTGAAATTAATGAAAGCTACTGATAGAGATGGAGATTAATTAAATTAAAAGGAAGAAATTGTATTTAATTGGGATTTAATTGGCTACTACTAAATTTGAATGAAATTCAATAGAAAATTGATAGCCTGGCCTCTGATTTTAAGAGATTGATATTCTAGATTGTCAACATTTAAAAGAAACCAAGATCCCAAGAGATAATCGTTGACTTGCTGCTTATATAAAAATAAAATTTTCTAATTTAGCAGAAAGTATAATAGGTATAGAACAGCTTTGAAATGATGGATTGCTTTTGAAACATTCACATTTAAATGAAAAGATCCAGAAACAAATTTATAAAGAAATTAAATATAATCTATATATTCATATATAGACACACACATATAGGTATGCCTATGTGTATATATCCATAACTGTATGTATGTACAAATTCATAAATACATATGGCCTTCACCCTACCTCTTTCCATTCCTTCATGGCTAATGATACAGACTTAAAAAGAACTCTCCTACAAGAGGCCTAGAACATTATTCATAGATATGAATCTTGAATTATACAACTCAGAATATTTCTGTTTCCTTATTTTTTGTTCCCCTCCTCATCCTAATCCTTCCACTAGAGAAGTGTGACTACAGACAGAATTCCAGTTTTATCATTCTCCTGTAGATTCTGAAAAATATCTCTGGGGCAATTGTTAACTCATTTTTCTACTTACTTGATTAATATTAAATACTTACTTCTCATGAAGCAAAAGGAAAAACACTAAGATTTGCAGAAATGTAGACAAAATTATTTTTGTGTGTGTGTTTCTAAAATTTTAGAGGTGAAACGATGGGTGCAAAAAAATGAAATAAGTACCAAAACAATAGATGAAGCAAAGCTACCTGTGCTGTAAAATTATTACTAAATAACCTCCATAAGGGGCAGGTAGGTGGCTCAATGAATAGAATGCCAGGCCTGGAGTTAGGAAGACCTGGGTTCAAATTTGACATCAGATACTTCTTAACTCTGTGACTAGGCAAGTCACTTAAATTGTTTGCCTTATTTTTATCCTACTGTATTAGGGTTGTTACTAAGAGAGAAAGTAGGAATTAAAATTAATTAATATATAAATAATCTCAAACCAATGAATTAATGATTGTTATGTGGGGAGAGTAAATTTTTTTGTTTTTATTTCCTGCAACTAATATCACTTCACTGATAGGGTAATGAGTTTGAAGAAACATTGAAATACTGAATTGTATATCAAATTTCCATACTTAATAAATTCCACTGTTTTCCCATCAATCCCAATTTCAAATATAAAATAATGTGTTTTATATTTAAAGCCCTTCCTGGGCTACCACCATCCTTCCATTCTTCTTACATCTTATATTAACAAGTACCTTGAGTTCTATTAATACTGGCATTCTTGTTGTTCCTCAAACAAAATACACCATTCTCCCAATTCATAGGACTATCACTAGTTGTCCCCCATGTCTAGAATGTCCTCCCTTCTCATCTCTGCTCCTTAGCTTTTTGACTTCCTTCAACTTCCAGTATTAATTTCCCAATCCCTCTTAATTTGAACACTTTCTGTTGATTATTTTCTGTTTATCCTGTGTATAGTTTCTTTGTGGATAGATATATGCATATTTTCTCCCCCATTATATTGTGATCTCCTTTAGGATAATAACCATCTTTTGTCTTTCTTTCTTATCCCCTGTACTTATCACAGTGCCTGGCATAAAACTGGCACTTAATAAATGCTCAACTACTAAGTTACAGGAAAACTCCTTTTATTTTTGTATTTACTGATGCTTTTCTGGCTTTACATAGATATGGAGAGGATGGGTGGTTTCTTGATCTGATCTCAATTTTAATATTTCAAAAATATTGGAGGTAATAGCTAATATTATTACTTCAAAGTGTGTGTATTTTCTAATCAAAGGAGACTCTATGAGGTCTGATTTTAAACCTAAATGGATAACTAATATTAGGATATATAAAGATAGAAGTTATGGCATATAGGGGCAACTAGATGGCATTGTGTATAGAATGCTGGGCCTGGTGTCAGAAACTTATGACTTCAAATCCATTCTCAAATACTTAACAGCTATGTGACCCTGGGAAAATCATCTAACTCTGTTTGTGTGTGTCCTCCTCTACAGAATGAGCTGGAGAAGGAAATCACAAATCATTCCTATATGTTTGCCATGAAAAACCTAAGTAGGTTGTATAAATTAAATATCTGGGGGACTTTCAAACCAGTCCAAACCCAGAAGACTCACTCCAATGGATGGATAGAGGAGTTACAGAATTATACATCTGCATGGCATCATGGAGGAAAAGAGGCCAAGAAATATGATAAATGAAGGTCGTTAGCCAATTAAAGAATCTGGAAGGATACAGGGAGGGGTTGAGAGGGAGATTTGAAAAGCCAGTGTGAGAAATTTCCTTGGGGTTCTTTGGCTGCCTTCTCTCTCTCTAACCTTACTCTTTCTCTGAGTCTTCCTGGTGGCTCCTATCTTGCCATTTCTGACAAGTAACAGCTGAGGCTGAACTGCACTAGGCTGGAATCCAGAACTGGATTTTACCCTGTTATAAAAACTGGAAACTTTATTTCTATCCTTCTTTCTCTTTACCCACAAATGCTTATAAATATAGTATAAAGTCTCCAGGATTCATTTTTATTTATAACAAGGATGACAAAGTTTTAGGCAGACTGAAACAACTAAACAATAACAATAAATGTGGCATTAGAACTAGAATAAAAAATGGAACAATCAAAATATTTAAGCAAAAATATAGGTTAGAAGAATGAGAATTAGAACTGATTGTATATAATTATAGGATTCATGTCAGGGAGTAGTGGGAAATTATGCAAGGTTGAAAGGAGCCTAATGTCAGACTGATTATTATTTTTCTTGGTATGTCTCCTATGTCCTTTCTCAAGGAATCCTCTTTTCCTGATTTGATGGGAAAATTCCATCCCACATTGTGAAGATGGGATTAACTCTCCCCTGCCTATTTTTAGATTTATTCACCAGAAGCACAAACACCCCACTATCTTTTTTTTTTATTTTAAACCATTAACTTCTGTGTATTGACTTATAGGTGGAAGATTGGTAAGGGTAGGCAATGGGGGTCAAGTGACTTGCCCAGGGTCACACAGCTGGGAAGTGTCTGAGGCCGGATTTGAACCTAGGACCTCCTGTCTCTAGGCCTGGCTCTCAATCCATTGAGCTAACCAGCTGCCCCCCCCACTTATATTTATGTATGGGGAGGTCTTTTACCCATGTGTGTGATAGTAGGTGATGAATCAGAATTGACTGGCTGCCCCTTGGGCTGTCCTAAACAAAATGTTAGCTGTAATTGGCCCATGTAAAGTGGGAGGAAGACACAAGAAGTGACTAAAGGAATGGTCTTTAAAAGTGGCAAGACTTCCTATGAGGAGATCTTTCACCTTCAACTTGACCATGGAGGAGCTCTGGCTGAGGACTTTGGACTGCTTTTCTAATTTCCCTTAGAACTACTATGCCGGTGAGTGAAAAAGGCTAACTCCTTTCCCTGGCTTTTTTCTGGTGGTACTAGCCTCCGAAGAGGCCCCTTGTCTTAGAGCAGGCCTTATGTCTAAAACCCTTTTGTAATTTACATCTGGGCCCCCTTTTCTGGGGCCTCTTAAGCCCTGCTATTCCAGACTGGGCTGGAGTAAATATCTAACCTCTTTGATTTTCTTAATTTCACTCTTTCTCCTTTTGTAAATAAACTACCATAAAAAGTCATTTGCAATTGAGTAATAAGTCCTGGCCATCACACTCTTAAAAATTTATTTCATTCTTTTTATTTTTACCCCTTACATTCTGGCCCTTATAACATACAGCTGGTATATTTTATACCCTCCTTTCACTGTGACACAAAAATTGGGAAATCAATCAAAAGCAATTGAATGAAACACCACACTTTTCTAAAACATGAGCTTAGTTTCCTCTCCTAACTAGCTCACTAGATTCAAATCAACACAATCCTAAATGATTCAAAGACAAAAGGAAGAGAGAGGGAAAGATGATTTTTTTGTTTAAATTCACTGAGGCTTGGCTTCAGCAGTCAGTGAGGGAATATGACATCCTCTCCCACTGCAAATCCATGATGTATTTCTTCTGTCTCAGTAGTCAAAAAGAGGATTCCACCATTACACAAAACAAATGATGAGACATGCATAAAAGAAATAGACTCACCCAAAACTTCCACATGGTTGCCAAGAATGATAACTAAACTTGTTCCAAGACAGGGAGTATAGCTGTAGTTGTAAAGCAACTAGCCATCTTCCCTATCTTCCTTGGACTCTGATGTGTGTAATATCCCATATGTCCCACGCTGAAGAATTGGAGGTGTGCCTGAGAGCCTGACATAATGTGAGTGCTGGGGCACAAAAATGTTTAGCATCTGGCATTCAAAATTCTTCCTTTTGCCAGACCCAAAGATCAAATCACCCATGGTCTGAATCAGGCATATCCATCCTGTTTCAAATATCTAGTTGTCTTCTGAGAATCTGTGATGCCAGCAGGATCCATTTTCTCTTCATACTTTCCCCTATTCCTCATCTTCCTCTTCTCTGAAATAAAGCTTTTATCCATTACCTAAAGTAGAATGTGCTCAAACTAAAAAAAATCTATTGCTTCTATTATTATTTAATAGGGTTTGCATCTTCTGTGGAAATTTCTGGGTGTCCCCTAAATCACTTGTAGACTGTTATTTATGGTGGGGATATGTATTATCTCCCTGTGCCACCTTTCTTTCCTTACTCCATTTCCCCTCCCCATATACACATATGCAACCTCCCCGAGGGCAGGTAAAACCCTGGCTCATGAGAGCAAATGAGGTCACAAGCAATTAGAGATGGAACCCACTGGATTTTATCCTGGAAAGGCAACTTGGCACTTCTCAACTGCAAAATAAATCATCGAAAACAAATCCTTTCAGAGCTGATAGATGACATCCCAGTCACTGTTCAAATTTATTTTAATTTCTATAATAAATTGCACCTGTGAGCGACAGTCATTTAATTTTTCATCATCCTCAGCTTCTAGCACTACTAATAACCCTCCTCAGGTATCGTGCAATGGGTTTCCCAGTCATTAGTTCATTTTACTGAGGGCACATTCTGTTTGACATGCATTACCCTCTATGAATATTTTCAGAAATCAATATTAAGTCCAAACAGAAAATGGGTGATTTTATTATACAATATACAACCTCTGGGGAGAAAGTTTCATAATGAGATTTATAGGAACCTGTGTATGTAAAAATATCATTTTAGTGCTAATCCTCTAAAATATAGATGGTACTGCCTTCTTCCAAATAGAAAGTAGAGGTTGTTATTTCTTCAATCAACTCAAGTATGATAGAATTCTATTATCAACAATGTAATATGGGCAAACTAGGAGGCACAGTAGATGGAGCATTATGCTTGAAATCAGAAAGATTCATCTTTCTGGTTTCAAATCTGGCCTCAAGCACATCCCGGTGATGTGACCCTGGGTGAGTCCCTTAGCCCTGTTTCTTCACCTGGAAAATGAATTGGCGAAGAAACTGCCAAACCTCTATATTATTCTGGCAAAAAAAAATCAAGAAATCATGAAGAAGCAACCAAAAGGACAGAACAATAGCAATAACAACAGAGTGTGATGTCATCAACGAAAGAAAAATTTCTGCCACCAAACCTCAAGAATTACACCAATTTTGAATTATCTTTGAGAATAAATATGGAAGATAGTGTTTTCAATCAAGTGATCTACAGTCTCTATTCATACAATAAAAAGGAAAAACCTAAAAGAAATCGTATCATATTCATTATATATAATATATACGTACACATAAAACAGATATAATTATATCTATCTTTTATTGGCAAAAATATCATTTGTTCCATAATGGAATATGCATCAAATAATAAATGTCTCCTTTTAAAATGTGCATGCTTTGTAATTCAACCTGGGTCCTTGAATTAACAGCAAAACACTCAAACAGTTTTATAATCCTACTATGCACCATTTTCCTGGGGATACAAAAAATGCAAAGGAGCAAAGTACTTAGAAGCATGGTTATTCTTTTGACATAAACTATGACTTGTCAGTGTGCCTGCCATAGGTGTTTTGAAGGTACAGATTTTCCTTAGGATAAAGGATTATTCTGAAGTGAATAAAGGAGAAAATCTCAAACTAGCACTGATACTTTTGGGGAATCATTGTAGCAGTGGGAAAGGCATTAGATTTATAACCAGAGAGACCTGGAGTCAAGTCCAAAATCTAAAGCATCCTATTATAGCCCTGTGGTTGGAAAAAGCTATTTGACATGAGAAAATCTGTTATAATTATTTTGAAATATGGATCATGAGGTTTGCCATATAGTTCTAATAATATAGTTGCAGACAATGCTTTGTAGACCTTTTAAGAATTTAGGAATATCTGTTATCAGTCATATATATGAATTATGAAGGATAGAAACTAGTATTTATTAAATGCCTAATCTTTAACAGGCACTGTGCTAATTGCTTTACAGATGTCACATTTGATTCTCAAAACAACCCTAGAAGGTAGATGTTATTATTAATTCTTTATTATAGTAGAGGAAACTGAGGAAGACAGTGAATAAATATCTTGCCAAGTATTTGCAGCTGGATTTTAACATGGTAGTGTCTTCCTGACTACTGTGTATCTGTTGTGCAAACTTGCCAATTTACTTTCCCCTCCAGATCTTCCCTTTACTTTTTTAAATAGAGATTAGTATCATTTTCCAGGCAGTCTTGCCAATTAAAAGCCTCATCCTTATCCTTGCTCCTTCCCTTCCCTTTATCCTCCATATCTAAGCAGGTGCCATTGCTTAATGATTCTGCCTCTACAACGTATCTTATGCACTGAGAATACTACTACACTCTTTACATTTCTCATAACCTTTTGCTAAGATTATTGACATAATACTCTTTTAATTGACATCAAGGTCTGCATTCCTTCTTATCTCTAATTCTAGCCTCCTTAACACTATTAAATTGATATTCCTAAATTATCAGTAAGAGTATCAGTCAGATACTCCTTGCCAAAAAGGTTCACAGAATGATTCCCTTCTCTCTTTAGAATAAAATATAAACTCCTTCATTTTTGGCATTTAAAGCCCTTCACAGATTGGCTTCAACCTACTACTCCATATGTTTTTATATAATTCTCCTTCACCTACCCTATGTTCTAGCCAATTTCCCCTCTTTGCTGCTCACATTCATGGCATTCCATCTTCCATTTCCATAATTTAGCATAGAGTAGCTTCTCTCTCTTCAGTTTGGAAGGTACACTCTTTCCACCTTTGTTTTCTATAATTTCTAGTTTCCTGCAAAGTTCAGCTCAAATTACTTGCTCATAAAATATTTTCTTGATACCACCATCTACTGTTTGTGCTCATTCTGAAATTAATTTGCATTTACTGTACTCATTTTGATCTCCCATTAGATTAT
The DNA here is from genome assembly GCF_016433145.1 of Gracilinanus agilis. Classification (NCBI taxonomy): domain Eukaryota; kingdom Metazoa; phylum Chordata; class Mammalia; order Didelphimorphia; family Didelphidae; genus Gracilinanus; species Gracilinanus agilis. Next base: position 73,389,902 of record NC_058131.1, read on the forward strand.
GAGCTTCTTCAGAACAGAGATTATTATTTTTTACTTTTATTTCTATCCCCAGTTCTTAGCACATAGTAGCCACTTAATAAATGTTTATTAATTTACTGACTATATATACATGTACAATTTCCCTATCAAGGTTTATATATTTCCCTCTAGTAGAAAGTAGGTATCTCAAAGTCAGGTACTTTATTGTTTTGGATTTTATATCTAGCAATTCACAAATATATGTTATGTATAGTAGATGGGTAATTATTGTTTATTGAATTAATACATGTATCATTTTGCAAGGGTCTTTCACATAGACTACCTTATTTGCCTGATGATATGAATGAAATGGCCTTTAAAGTTACTGGAAACTCTTTACCTGTGGCTAATTACTTTTATATAGCTATTAGTTGTTTCAAAAATAATTAACAGCATTATGACATGGATAGATTATATATTTCTCATATTTTGCAGATATGAAGAGGGAGACTCAAAGATTTTAAATGACTCAGAAGTCTAAACTAGGAGTTAGAAAAGTATAAGTTCAAATTTTGCCTCCAACTTTTAGATGTGCTATCTCAGCAAAAAAAAAAAAAGTATAACTGGAGTTTCTAAGAAGACGGAAAAAATTGTTTAAAACATGAAATTTTTGTTGATTAGTGACAAGTATGAATAGTATTCTTAGCATAGCTATGATGATTTAACAGTAAGCATTTGGAGAACCATGTGGCTCGGTGGATAGAGAGCTCAGCATGGAGATGAGAAGTCTTGGGTTCAAATTTGGCTCCAGACATTTCCTAGCTATGAGAATCTTAGCAAGTCACTTAACCTGAATTGCCTAGCCTCTCACCCCTCTTCTGCCTTGGAACCAAGCCTTAGTATCAATTATGAGATAGAAGGTAATGATTTTAAAAAGCGATTATTATTTTATTAGGATTTGGTTTCAAAATATAACAAGTATTGATCCTTCATTTATAAATTTAAAAAAAGTTTATTAAAGTGTTAACCTCAAGGGAAAAAAATGTCCACTGGAAAGAGGATTGTGTAGCTAACTAATGAAATAAGTCATTAAAAAGTTTCCTAACCACTCTTGCACAATAAGCTTGATTTGATGAGGAAAATCTTACATTAATGGATCAAAATGATGAAAATTTACCTCTGAAAAATAAATTTTTAAGGCTCGGTAAGGCAAAAAACAAGGAAACAATGTAATACTTCAAACACAGGAATTATATGAACACAACTACAAAACAATTTCCACATAATTAAAACTAGATCTAAACAATTGGAAAAACATTAATTGCTCATGGGTAGGATGAGCTAACATAATAAAAATGACAATCCTACCCAAATTAATTTATTTATTTAATGCCATACCTATCAAACTACCAAGAAACTTTTTACTGAATTAGGAAAAAAAACCTGTAACAAAGTTCATTTGGAAGAACAAAAGATCAAGAATATCAAGGGAAATAATGAAAAAAATGTGAAGGAGGGGAACTTAGCAGTACCAAATCTTAAACTGTACTATGAAGCAGTGGTCATCAAAACAATATGGTACTGGCTAAGAGACAGAAGGGAGCATCAGTATAATAGACTTGGGGTAAATGACCTCAGCAAGACAGTGTTTGATAAACCCAAATAGTACAGCTTTTGAAACAAAAATACATTATTTCAAAAAAAAACTGCTGGGAAAATTGGAAAAGAGTATGGGAGATATTAGGTTTAGATCAACACCTCACACCCTATACCAAGATAAATTCAGAATGGGTGAATGACTTGAATATAAAGAAGGAAACTATGAGCAAATTAGTGAACATAAAAAGTATACCTGTCAGTTCTATGGGAAAAGAAAGATTTTAAGACCAATCAAGAGTTAGAAAATATTATAAAATATAAAATAAATAATTCTGATTACATTAAATTAAAAAGTTTTGTACGAACAAAACCAATGTAATCAAAATGAGAAGAGAAGAAAAAAATGGGAAAAAATCTTTATAACAAAAACTTCCAACAAAGGTCTAATTACTCAAATATATAAGCAGCCAAATCAATTGTACAAAAAAAATAAAGCCATTCTCCAATTGATAAATGGGGAAAGGACATGAATAGGCAATTTTCAGTTAAAGAAATCAAAACTATCAATTAGTACATGAAAAAGTGTTCTAAATCTCTTGTAATTAGACAAATGGAAATCAGAACATCTCTGAGGTACCACCTCACACCCAGCAGATTGGTTAAAATGACAACAAAAGAAAGTAATAAATGTTGGAGGGGATGTGGCAAAATTGGGACATTAATGCATTGCTGGTGGAGTTGTGAATTGATACAACCATTCTGGATGACAATTTGAAACTATGCCCAAAGGGCTTTAAAAGATTGTCTGTCCTTTGATCCAAATATACAACTTCTGGGTTTATACCCCAAAGAGATCATAAGGAAAAAGATGTGTTCAAAAATTTTTATAGCACACACTTTGTGGTGACAAAAAATTGGAAAATGAGAGGATGCCCTTTGATTGGGGAATAGCTAAACAAATTGTGGTATCTGCTGGTGATAGAATACTATTGTGATAAAAAGAATAATGAACTAGAGGAATTCCAAGTGAACTGGAACGACCTCCAGAAATTGATGCAGAGTGAAAGGAGCCAAACCAGGAGAACATTGTACAGAGACAAATACATTGGCACAATTGAATGTGATGGACTTCTCTATTAGCTGCAATGCAATGATTCAGAATAATTCTGAGGGACTTATAGGAAAGAACATTATTCATATCCAGAGAAAGAATTGTGGGACCAGTAACACAGAAGAAAAAGAACTGTTGATCACATGGGTCTCTGGGGATATGATTAGGGACATAGACTTTAAATGATTATCCTATTGGAAATATTAATAATCTGGAAATAGGTCTTTATCAATGACACGTAAAATCCAGTGAAACTGCTGATTGGCTGTGGGTGGGCAGGTGGTATGAGAGGAGGGAAAGAACATGAATCATGTAATCATGGAAAACTATTCTAAATCAATTAATTAAATAAAATTTTTCAAATAAAAAAATCAAGGAAAGACATTTTCACAGATACGAGGATAAGGAAAATGATGAAAGACAAAGTATTTTTGTTTGAAAACTCTTGTAGGAAAGCAGTTACACTGAACTGATGGAACTGTGTGTAAATCATTCTTAAAATTGATTAAATATTTTTTCTGAAATTATAAGAAAATTATAAGGAACTCACCAATGATATTATGTTAATTATTATAAATATAATATATGAATATAAAATTAATATAAATATTAATTAACTCACCAATGTATATTAAATTATATTACATAATAGACCATTAAAGATTCACTTTTTTAATATGCAGGAAACTTTTCCCTAGAAAACTCTGTTATTCTCATTGTGACTGACATAGTGAAAATATCCATGAAGAAATATCTACCATATAAAAGGAATAACAGACACACATGAATCTAAACATGGATGGTGACTACTGCTGGGAGGTAGATAAGGATATTCTGCAGGTAAAATATAGCAGAATACCATCAGAAGTTATGTCAGAAGCTATGTTTTAAATGAGGTAAATGAATAATTTTTAAACATTAAACTATATTCCATATCAAAATGTAACATGAGCTAATGTGTCATCAAAATCACTACAAAGTACTATAGATTTCACTTCTTTTCATTTCTTTTATAGGGGAAAATCAAACCTATTTGTTTATGTTGATAAATGAAAGCCAGAGACAGAAAATTGGTTAGAGACATACAGACAGAGAGACAGATAAATACAGATAGATCATAAATAGAACAAACAAGTAAGTACTTTCTATGTGAAGAGCTCTGTACTAAGCTACATTGATAAAATATTAAGCATCTGAACCAATTCAATATGCTGAAGAACTTATATTCCAATATGAAAAGAAGGCATAAAAATATGAGCTGGATGTGTGCGAGGAGGCCCATTACACTCAGGGTGGCATTTTTTAAATGTCTAGGAACTGTGGTGAACACCTGGAAGAAAAATCAAAGCTGGTCTATCAAAGTCACAGTGTCTGTAGGAGACATTTCAATTTTCAAATTGCATGGGAGTGAACATGATGACTTAATTGGAGATGATAATGTAGAGATATATGATGAATACTGTGATCATATCTCTAGTATCTGCCTCAAGGACTAGTACAGTATTGATTGATGTAACATATATAAAATGCATTGTGAATATCAAATATCTGCATGAAAATAATTATAACACACTTTTTATATGAAGTCAGATTTAAATAATTGTATTAATAGTAATGTTTCATGGGTGAAAAGACAATATAATTAAAATGACAATACTACCTAATGTAATCTATCTACTCAATACCATCCCAATTAAATTATCAAAAATAATTTATTGAATTATTTTCTAAAACTCATTCAGACTTATTAAGGTCCGTTTCCTCATTGCCCCAAATATCTATTATTCATTCTTAGGGACAGGAACAACATGAGCATGGTTTGAAAAAGATTAATCTGACAGTTCTAGAAGTGTGAAAAGAGGAATATTTTACATTCAAAACAAGTTTCTACTTCATCCTACAATGCTCGTTATTTTATTGAAAGTTTTATCAATAGAAAGTTGCATATACACATAAATGTATGCACATTCAATAACATATATATTTATACATGATTACATATACTGATACTCATGCAAATATTTCATATACACAGACATGTATCACTTACATTATATGTACATTTTGATACAAATATATACATATATACACATACACAATACATGAATGTATATGTTATAAATGCATCATCAATAGGACATTATTGAATCCTCTGTACTCAAAGAAGGCCAAAAAGAAATCATGATGTTAGCGTTAATATAAAATATTCTAACTATGGCTGATGAGACTAATAATACAAGTTTGCAAGGCACTACTACAGGTTAAGCACAAATCATCGGTATGAACATTTGGGTTTAAGATGTCTCTAAATTTGAACATTTCACATTTCTTTTGAACTACTGCAATTTTAATTGACTCATAAAGGACACTACTTTTTTTATAGGGGCAGTCCATGCTGGATGGTCCTGTTCCAGTGTCTCCTTATCTCATAATTAATATCAAAGTTCTTCAGAGAGATGTTGAAAGTGTCCTTATAATGATTCTTCTGGCTTCTAAGGAGTTTTTAGGCATACAACAATAACACAACATAAAACAATAATACAACACAATGACTCTGTACACTTTCAGTTTAGTTAGGAACCAATTTCCTCTCATTTTTCACAATTTCTTTCAGTTTCACTCATATACAGAGTGAGTTCTGACAATATTTAAATGCCATAATCTATGTGGACATCCCTGGAAAGTATGCTGCCTAGGTAATAGAACTAATTCCCAGAATTCAACATTTTCCAAATTACTCTCCATGTTTGGATGTTATGATGAAGGCTGATACAGAACATCTATTTTCTTGGTATTACTTGTCAGGTTGAAATCAGCACAAGTTGTAGACAATCAATCCACACCTATACTACTAAAGTACCTAAACCTCCAAAGCTGTATTGAGTGCATAATCATCTACAAATAAAAGTCAGGTGGCAATTATCTCCCTAATTTAGTCTTGACTTATAACCTTTTCAAATTAAATAATTTAAAATCAGTTATTTAGCTGACCTTTATATCCTTTGCACAAACATTGAAGGCATCTGTCAACATCACTGAAAACATCATGATAAAAATTATGGAGCAAGAACCCAACTGCAACCAATTTAACTGAATGACTATAAACTTGCACAGGGAAAACGAACCAGGATGCCCATGTAGAGTGCTCAATTTGAGACCAAGACAGCTGAGCCAATCTTAGTTTACAGTACAAGCAGTGGATAGTACTCCCTTCACTTCAGGAACAAAGATAACCTTCTGCAAATAGATAAAATTAAACCAAAAATGATCAAAAGATAGAGAAAAATTCTGATGCTAGAAAATATATCTCAACAAGAGAGATGACTAAAATATAAGTAGAAAAGAGGATAGCAATACTAAAATTAAAACATGTAAAACCGTGAAGGAAAACAAATATTAAGAAACTCAGAAGAAAAATTAGAAAACAAATGTTAGAAAAAAATCTACATCCTAGAACAAAAAATTTCTGTAGAAAATATTTCCTACCAGAAAAGGGCATAGAATAGCTCAAACAAAAAATAACTCTCTAAGAAAGTACAGAAATTCAAAGAATGACATGTTGCCCTAAAATTATAGTTGCACATATAGAAAATAACAATTTCATTGGAAGAGGAAATGAATCAAATTTAAAAGAATGAAAAAAGGAAGAAAATCTGAACTCTCTCACTGGAAAAAAAAACTGAACTAGAAAATAGATCCAAGGGAGATAATCTAAGAATCACTGGATTGTCTAAAAGTCATGATGAAATAAAAGAACCTGGACACCATACTAAAATAAAGGATAAAAGGGAAATCCCCTGATGTTCTTGAACAAGAGGAGAAAATAGAACTTGAAAGAATTCATCAATCACTACCTAAATAAAAAAATAGGTTTATTATGGTACAATTCTAGAAATCCCAAGTCAAGGAGAAAATACTACAAGCTGCCAGAAAAACAAATAATAAAAAAAACACAACTCACAATTCAGGTATTGTGGAAGCATAGTCAGGATTACATGGGGTATAGCAATTTCTTCATTAAAGAACTTGAAGGCATGGTGTGATATTCTGTAAGTCAAAGGACCAAGACCTAAAATCAAAAATCATCTACTCAGCAAAACTGAGAGTAATATTACAGGGAATGAAATTGAGATATAATGAAATAGAGAAACTCCGGGTATTCCTGATGACAGGATAAGAACTAAAAAGAAAATCCATTGATCAATATTTGACAGTAAGAAGAAGCATAAAAAAGGTAAACAGAAAAGAAAAAAATGAGTGAATCAGAGAGGTTAAAATTCTTGTCTGAGAAAGTGGTGACTAGAATACTTAAGATTTCTATAGCACAATAAATACCTAAAGTATTCAATATAATTAAATCAATCAGTGGAAACAGTAGGGTTAACCTTAGTACACTTCTTAAATAGGAAACTGATGCCTAGAATACTTCAGGTGCTTAATGATGCAAAAGATATTTAAGATACTTAAGATATTTAAGGTAAGCAAGAGAAAGAATAGAATTAAATTGATCATGTTTGAGATATAAAAGATATTTAACACCTTCATCAATATTAAGGTAATAAATAGGAGCATAAATAGAGAGCAGGGTTAAGATGTATATAATAGAATATATTTTTAAAAATTAAGAGATAAGAAAGAGTAATATAGTGAATAAAAAGAAAAGAAGAAAAATTGGGGAAAATTATCTTGAATGAGGAGGCATGAAAGACTCAAAATAGTAAAAGTAAAGAAGAGGTGGTGGTGGTGGGCAATGCTTGAACCTTTCTCCTTGGAATTGACATATGATTGGAATAATATTCATACTTAGGTAGAGAAATTTATCTTACCCAACAGGGAAATAAGAAGAGGAGAGGGAACAAAAAGAGGGGGGTGGTAAAAAGGGAGGGAGACTGGGAGAAGTTACATAGAAGCAAAAATATTTGTGAACAGCTGAGAGGAGAAAAAGAGAAGGAGAAATGGGAGAAATAAGATGGAGGGATCAGAGATAGGGAGAAAGGAATTATATATATAGTAGTTCTTTTTGTGGTGGCCAAGAATTGAAAAATGAAGGGGTATCCAGCAGTTGAGAAATGGTGAACAAACTGTACTATATGGTTGTGATGGAAAACTAGTGTGTCATAAGAAATAAATAGGATGAGTTCAGCAAATACTTGGAAAGATTTATATGAACTGATGCAAAATGAAGGGAGAAACATCAGAAGAACAAACAGTGTATACAGTAACAGAAATATTGAATGATGAACTGGGAAGAAAATACTAAACCATTGATAGGCAAACAATGCCCCATGAGGCCAAATGCGGATCCCTAAAATATTCTATCCAACTGCACATATTATTCCTAATCTGATGAATACAATGAGTAGGATGCAATATAATGAAACTTCGAAAGAGTTGCCTTAGAAACAGATTGACAGTATAATTCTCTGTAAGGAACTCTATTCACTATTATAGTATTCACTATTGTAGTAAATAGAAGAATTATTCATAGGGAGAGGTTGGAATATTAAATGGTCTAAGATGATATGGGGGTGAGAAAGAGGGGGGTAAATATAGAGGACACTAAAAGAAACTCAAATGAATAAGAAAAATAAGATATTTTATTACATACAAAGAGGGCATGGAAAGGGGAAGGGATGAATACTATTATAAGAAGGAGAGGAAGAGAGCATTAAGAGGTAATATTTAAATCTTACTCTCAGTGTAATTAACCCTGAGAGGGAAGAGTAGCTATATTCATTGGGATATAAAACTCTATCTAACCCTACTAAGAAAGTCAGAAGGGATAAACCAAGGGGATTAGGAGAGTGGGGAGGTCAAAAAAGGGAGGGGAGAAGAAGGGGGAGGGAACTCATTAGGCCTTAAAAATAAAAAGAGAGGAATAATAAGGGAGGGAGTAAAAGGGAAGAAATCAAGGGAGGGGACAAGGGTTACTGGCATTAAGCAAAACACTGGTTTAAAAGGAAATAGTGTAAGAAGAAGGAGTAGAACTAGGAGAGGATACCAAATGTTGGTGAATACACAACTGATAATTATAACTCTGAATGTGAATGGGATGAGCTCACCCATTAAAAAGGAAGCAAAGAGCATAGTGGATTAGAAACCAAAATCTTACCATATGTTGCCTACAAGAAACACATATGAGGCAGGTGGACATACACAGGTGTAAGATAAAGGACTTGAGCAAAATCCTTTGGACCTCAAATGAGAAAAAGAAGGCAGGAGTGGCTATTATGATTTCTAACAAAGTCAAAGTAAAAATAGATATAATTTAAAAAGACAGGGAAGGGGGCAACTGGGTAGCTTAGTGGATTGAGAGCCAGGCCTAGAGACGGGAGGTCCTGGGTTCAAATCTGGCCTCAGACACTTCTCAGCTGTGTGACCCTGGGCAAGTGACTTGACCCCCATTGCCTACCCTCACCACTCTTCTGTCTTGGAGCCAATACACAGTATTGACTCCAAGATGGAAGGTAAGGGTTTAAAAAAAAGAAAGGGAAGATCACTACATCCTGATTAAAGAAGGTATAGACAATGAGGAAATTACATTGCTCAATATGTATACACAAATGGCATAGCAACCAGATTTATAAAGGAGAAACTGGCAGATCTCAAGAAGGAAATAGATAGTAAAACCATAATAGTGGGAGATCTAAATATTCCTCTTTCAGATCTAGATAAATCAAACCAAAAAAATAAATAAGAAAGAGGTAAGAAAGGTGAATGAAGTCCTATAAAAATTATATTTAATAGATATGTGGAGAAAAATAAATAATGACAAAAAGGAATATACCTTCTTTTCAGCTGCACATGGTAAATTCACAAAGATTGACCATGTAATAGCACATAGAAACACGGAAAACGAATGCAAAAGAGGAGAAATAATGAATGTAACCTTCTCAGATCATAATGCAATAAAAGTAATAATTAGTAAGGGCACCTGGACAGGAAAATCAAAAACTAATTGGAAATTAAATAATATGATTTTCCAAAACCAATTAGTAAAGAAGAAATCATAGAAACAATCAACAATTTCACTGAAGTGAATGACAATGATGAGACATCCTACCAAACTCTGTGGGATGCAGCCAAGGCAGTACTCAGGGGGAAATTTATATCCTTGAGTGCATATATTAACAAATTAGGGAGGACAGAGGGATAGAGATTAATGAATTGGGCATGTAACTTAAAAAATTAGAAACTGAGCAAATTAAAAATCCCCAGATGAAAACTAAATTAGAAATACTAAAAATCAAGGGAGAAATTAATAAAATCAAAAGAAAAAGAACTATTGAATTAATAAATAAGACTAGAAGCTGGTATTTTGAAAAAACAGATAAAATAGACAAAATACTGGTCAATCTAATAAAAAAGGAAAGAAGAAAACCAAATTGACAGTATCAAAGATGAAAAGGGAGACCTCACCTCTAATGAAGGGGAAATTAAGGCAATCATTAAAAACTATTTTGCCCAATTATATAGCAATACATATAGCAATCTAGGACATATGGATGAATATTTACAAAACTAAAAATTGCCTAGAATAACAGCAGAAGAAATAGAATACCTAAATAACCCCATATCAGAAAAAGAAATTGAACGAGCCATCAAAGAACTCCCTAAGTAAAAATCACCAGGGCCTGATGGATTCACAAGTGAATTCTATCAGATATTCAAAGAGCAACTAATCCCAATACTATACAAAGTATTTGATATAATAAGCAAAGGAGTCCTACCAAATTCCTTTTATGACACAAATATGGTAATGATTCCACAGCCAGGTAGATCAATAACAGAGAAAGAAATCTACACACCAATCTCCCTAATGAACATAGATGCAAAAATCTTAAGTAGAATACTAGCAAAGAGACTCCAGCAAGTGATCAAGAGGATTATCCACCATGATCAGGTGGGATTTATACCAGGAATGGAAAGGTGGTTCAACTTTAGGAAAACCATCCACATAATTGACCATATCAACAATCTAAGAAACAAAAATCACATGATTATGTCAATAGATGCTGAAAAAACCTTTAACAAAATATAGCATCCATTCCTATTGAAAATCCTGGAAAGTACAGGAATGGAAGGACCTTTCCTAAAAATAATAAACAGTATAAATCTAAAACCATCAACAAACATCCTATGCAATGGGGATAAATTAGAAGCCTTTCCAACAAGATCAGGAGTCAAACAAGGATGCCCATTATCACCTCTATTATTTAACATAGTACTAGAAACACTAGCAGTTGCAATTAGAGAAGAAAAAGAAATTGAAGGTATTAAATTGGTAATGAGGAGACTAAGCTATCACTCTTTGCAGATGATATGATGGTCTACTTAAAAAATTCTAGAGAATCAACTAAGTATCTGGTAGAAATAATCAACAACTTTAGCAAAGTTGCAGGATACAAAATAAATGCACATAAATCAACAGCATTTCTATATATTTCTAACACATCACAGCAACAAGAGGTAGAAAGAGAAACATCATTCAAAATCACTGTAGACAATATAAAATACTTAGGAATCTACCTACCAAAAAAACACAGGAATTATATGAAAACAACTACAAAACACTTTCCAGACAATTAAAACTAGTTCTAAACAATTGGAAATCATTGATTACTCATGGGTAGGATGAGCTAACATAATAAAAATGATAATCCTACCAAATTAATTTGCCTATTTAGTGCCATACCTATCAAACTACCAAAACACTTTTTTTACTGAGTTAGGAAAAACTATAACAAAGTTCATATTGAATAACAAATTATCAAGAATATTAAGAGAAATAATGAAAAAAATGTGAAGGAAGGGGGCCTAGCTGTACAAGATTTAAAAGTGTACTATAAAGCAGCAGTCATCAAAACAGCATGGTACTGGCTAAGAGACAGAAGGGAGGATCAGTGGAATAGACTTGGGGTAAGTTACATCAGCAAGACCCCAACTTTTGTGACAAAAATCCACTATTTGACAAAAATTATTGGGAAATTTGGAAAACAGAATGGGAGAGATTAGGTTTAGATCAACATCTCACACCCTACACCAAGATAAATTCAGAATGGTTGAATAACTTGAATATAAAGAGGGAAACTATAAATAATTTAAGTGAACATAGAATCGTTTACTTGTAAGATCTCTGGGAAAGGAAAGATTTAAAACCAAGCAAGAATTAGAGAAAATTATAAAATGTAAAACAAATTATTTTGATTATATCAAACTAAAAAGCTTTTGTACAAACAAAACAATGTTGCCAAAATCAGAAGGGAAACAACAAATTGGGAAAAAAATCTTTATAATAACAAACTCTGATGGGGGTCTAATTACTCAAATATACAAGGAGTTAAACCAATTGAACAAAAAATCAATCCATTCCCCAATTGATAAATGGGCAAGGGGCATGAATAGGCAATTTTCAGATAAAGAAATCAAAAGCATCAATAAGCACATGAGAAAGTGTTCTAAATCTCTAATAATTAGAGAAATGCAAATCAAAACAACTCTGAGGTATCATCTCACCCCTAGCAGATTGGCTAAAATGATAACAGGGGAGAATAATGAATGTTGGAAGGGATGTAGCAAAACTGGGACTTTAATGCATTGCTAGTGGAGTTGTGAACTGATCCAACCATTCTGATTGGGAAATTTGAACTATGCTCAAAGGGCTATAAAAGAATACCTGTCCTTTAATCCAGCCATACCATACCCCAAAGAGACCATAGATAAACAGACTTGTACAAAAATATTTATAGCTGTGCTTTTTGTGGTGGCAAAGAACTGGAAAAGGAGGGTATGTCCTTCAATTGGGGAATGGCTGAACAAATTGTGGTATATGCTGGTGATGGAATACTATTGTGCTAAAAGGAATAATAAACTGGAGAAATTCCATGTGAACTGGATAGACCTCCAGGAATTGATGTAGAGCAAAAGGCAGAAAAACATTGTACACAGAGACCAATTCACTATTATAAAATAGAATGTAATGGACTTCTGTACTAGCAGCAATGCAATGACCCAGGACAATTCTGAGGGACTTATGGAAAATAACGATACCCACATTCAGAGGAAGAACTACAGGTGTGGAAACAGAAGAAAAACAATTGCTTGAACACATGGGTTGAGGCGGTCATGATTGGGGATGTAGACTCAAAACTACTACACCAATGCAACTATCAACAATTTGGAAATAGGTCTTGATCAATGACACATGTTAAAACCAGTGGAAATATGCATCAGCTATGAGGGGGACCTCAGAGGGTGAAGGGGAAAGTAAGAGCATCAATTATGTAACCATTTTAATTTTTCTAAAACATAAATATTAATAAATGTTTTTTTTAAAAACAAACAGACTGACAGATGAGCATTTCGAGCATTTCCTTTCCTTTGGCCCACTCTTTAAAAAGTTTGCCCATCACTGGACAAAACTGTTATAACTAAAACAAGGTTCCAAGATAACCAAAAGGAACTCATAATTAAAAAAATTTTTTTTCAATAACCTAAAAAAAAGAACTGTTGAAATCTGACTGTAGATCAGAGAAAACCATATTTCACTTTATCCTTTAAAGAACCATACTGTTCTTTAAAATAATCCATAAATTTTTGCCTGGTACAAGCAATATTACTTCTTTCACAACTTGATGAACATAGAAATATATGTTATATGATAATATGAGTGCAAACTACATCATATTACCTGCCTTTTTGAGGAGGGAACAAGATAACATGGATTGGACTTCCAGTTAAGATGGTGGCAGAGTAAGGAGCAGCTGCTCGATCTCTCCTAATCGAAGCATACAGGATTCTTCAAGGGGACATAAAAACAAATCCAGACCAACGAAGGAACCCCACAACAGGGTGCAGCATTGAAGGTACACGGAATCAGGGCATTTATACGATATAAAGGGGTGAAACAGCTCTCACCAAAGCGTGAGAGGAAGAAGCCCTTCCACCCCTACACACACACACACACTATGCACAGCTCCAAGGCTAACACACAAGGGTGAAAACAGGATTGGGGCATCCAGGAAATCACTAGCAGCCCCAGGGCTTGTACGTGAGAGCTGCAAGACGTGGGACCCCAAGTGGCTGGGGACCAGGCACAGACTTTCCCAAGCATCTGTGCATGTGAAGACATTGCCCTAGGTGCAGACAAAGGTCTCTAACGCAGGGACTTTCCTGAGCGTCTGCTCAGGTGAAGGCATTGCCCTAGGAGCAGACAAAGATCTCAAAAACAGGGACTTTACCATGTGTCTGTGTGGGTGAAGGCATTGCCCTAGGCGAGGACAAAGATCTTGAATGCAGGGACCTTCCCAAGAGTCTGCGCGGGTGAAAGCATTGCCCTAGGCATGGACAAAGTTCTCCAGCCCAGGCTTGGACCTCCAGAGAGGACCCAGTGCAGATGGGAGCAAGGCTGTGGAAGCAGCCCCTGAGACTGCTGAAGGAGCCTCAGACAGAGGGGCAGTCCAGGGACTACCAGGAGGTTTGACCCCTAGGACAAGGAGACTGGAGCCCTCAGGAGCTTAGAAAGCGCAGGCAGACCCTGAGTGGGAAGAGAAAGCTGAAAAGGGTAGGGGCTAACAATGACAAGCCTAGAACCCCAGAAAAAAAAGATTATTAAGAAAAACATTGGAATACTCGACAACTTTTAAACAGAGAAAATTCAGACAACAGAGGACAAACAAGTATCCAAACCTTCCCAAAATAATGAAAACTGGTCACAAGCTATTGAAGAGTTCAAAAATGAGATGTTGAGGAAGATGGAAGAGATCTGGCAAGAAAATAACAGCTTAAAAGGCAGAATTTCACAATTGGAAAGTGAGGCAAGTCAACTGAAGACCAAAAATGACCATATTGAAAAGGAAAAGCAAAAGATTATAACTGAAAACCAGTCCCTAAAGGCTAGAATTGAGCAATTAGAAGCCAATGATCTCTCAAGACAACAAGAAGAAATAAAACAAAGTCAAAAGACTGATAAAATAGAAGGAAACATTAAATATCTCAATGAGAAAGTGATAGACCAAGAAAACCTGTCTAGAAGAGACAATTTGAGAATCATTGGTGTAAAGTTGAGAATACCTTGTACTCCCTTTAAAACTATATTACCCATAATTCCTTAAACCTTTTCCTATTGGTTGTGGGTTTCATGGGCTATTTTTGATATTGGTTATGGGGGGCGGGTTGTTGGGGCTTTTTGGAGAGAAGGTGCCGTGGTGAAGGGTGAGTGAGGTTCTTCCCCAGGGCTTTTTAAATAAAATCCTTATAAATATCATACTTTGGAGGCATTGAATATTAATTTCAATCTTACAGTTGGCGATGTAACAAAGGGATTTTTGAACTCCCTATAAAATAGTTCCCAGCTGCGCCTCCCCCTACCCCCCAAGCGGGAGAGCTTTCTGCGGCTTTTGCTTAGTGATGGCCTCTCATTTTTCTTTCTTCCCCAATCCGTGCATTTCCCCACCCAGGCTTCTTTCACATGCCTTCCTCACCTGCTTCACACATGTGCTGGTTCCTCAGACAGCTGTAGCCTCCTGGTGCCTCCCAAGCGCTTTTCCCGCCCCTTGACTGCCTGGCCAAGTGGGGGGGGGGGTGTTTTCAGACTTCAGCTGCTTTATTTACCATTGCGTTTTCCTGCCTTATGGACCCTCTGAAGACCCTCCAGCCGACCTGCCTGTGACTGGTAAGTTTCAAAACCCCCTGTAGCCTCTAGCCCCTTTTATCTTTCAAACACCCCTAACTTCTACTGAGCTTTTTGCCTGGGTGTGGGGAGGTCCTGACCTTTTTTCATCCACCCCAGCCTGCATTCTGGCTTCCCTGCCCAACTGGGGTTTAAAAATAAGCAAGATAAGTACTTCACCCCCCAGCTTCTGACTGTGAAAGCTTTAAAGCGAATCTGCCCTGCTTTGTAGCCACTTCCTCCATTTTGGTTTCTGGCAAACATAGTCAAGTCCCTTGCTTGCCACTCCTACCCTTCTCTACTGTAGTGTGACCATTTGGCCACTAGAGGTCAATAAAAAAATAATTAAAAAAAATAAAAAAATATATTTTTCCCCTTTTCTATGTTTTCTACCCCCTTCTTCCTGCTGAACAACAACACCAAATAAGTATGTAAATAAATAAAGGCATTAAAAATTCTTTTTTAATTAGAAAAAAAAATTTAAATTAATATAAAAAAATTTTTTACAAATTTAATATAAGTATAAACTATATACCATAAACAAATTATAATATTTGATATACACGAATAAATTATAATTAATTTCTTAAAACAAAACTATTAAAAAATAATAATAATAATATACACTATCCTTTAGTTTGCCCCTAACCCCAAATTAAATAAATAAACAAATCAATATATACATTAAAACTTATTCTGTTTTCCACTTCCCTTTAATCTCCTTTTTTTTGTGTTATCACAATGTTCAGCAGTATAAATGCCACCCTACAAGAAACCTTTGCAGTTTTAGCCCAATTAGGAACGTATAGAGGTCTTGATTACCTCCTTGTTTCTATGTGGCGTGTAGGTTTATTTCTATTCTGGGTTGGATGGTCACAAATGAAGAGAATGCAAGCCAATATGCAAGTTCAAATGAACCAGATCATGTATTATTTACAAGCTAAAATGAAAGAAGAGGATTCTTCCCAAAACAGGCCTGATTTTTGCATACCTGTTTCCTCTAACATAGGAATACCAGGTCCCTCTACTATATCTCAGGTACAGAAACTCTTTTCTCACACTCTAAACCAATTTGTTCATGCTCTGCAACTTCTGGCTAACATGGCCTACCAACAGTCAGTAAATGATTCCTGTGCAGGCCTTTTTCCCTTACGGGAAGTGTCCACAATAGCACCTGATGGGGATGTGGTCACATTGAAACAATATAAGCCTTTCACAAGCCAGGACATAAAAGATTTCAAAGAAAATTGCCTGTCCTTCATGGAAGAACCTTTAACAGTAATAAAAAAATTTGAGGATATTTTCTATGATTATAAGCCCACGTATAAAGACACAGAAAAATTGCTCTGGACTCTCCTAACAGAACGGGAGAGGACTAAAATTCTCGCCTATGCTAAGAAACCCCAAGGACGTAATGCAGTATGCTGGCCATCTGAAGATCCTAACTGGCAGTATAACGATTGCAAAGACTGCTCAGACGTACCTCTTGCTAGGGGTGCCCTTCTAAAAGCAATGCGAGCATGTGCTGAGAAACCTCAGGTCTGGCCCAAATTTAAAAGCATTACACAATCTGATGATGAGACACCTCC
Organism: Gracilinanus agilis; assembly: GCF_016433145.1. NCBI lineage: Eukaryota > Metazoa > Chordata > Mammalia > Didelphimorphia > Didelphidae > Gracilinanus > Gracilinanus agilis. The sequence goes on from NC_058131.1 coordinate 73,406,829, forward strand.
CAATTCATGGACAGGATCATTGAACTGGGAAATAGATACATGGAACTTGACCTTTCTGTTGAAATGGATGTAAGGCAAATAAAGGAATGATTTGTCCATAACTCTTGTAAAGAGATTGTAGATTATTTTAAAACAAATTGCCCTACATGGCCCGAAATGGACCTTGATGAGTTAAGAACTGCTGTTTATGTCTTTAACAACCATAAAGAGAAACAGGAAGAGAGTAATAGTTTATTGGACATATTTAAAAAGAATATGGACATGTTTAATAAGAGACTAGACTCCTTGACTGACTCTGTTGTAAGCGATAGAGCTGAAAAATGACTACAAGAGTCTGCTACTAAACTAATGGCAATTGCCCCTCTCCATGAATCTAAATTTCAGCCCCTTATATGCCAATTTTGTGGAAGAATGGGTCATATATTGATGAACTGTAGGACTTGGAATCAGGCATCTAGAAAAATAACTTCAGAAATTACAACTTTAGAAATAATTATAATTATAGAAATAATAACAATTATAGAAATAACAATTATAGAAATTATAAAGATAATGATTATAGAAATTATAGAAATAATAATGATTATGGAAACAATGATTTCAGGGATCGTGACTTTAGGACTAGTAACAAATCTAGATATATGGATCAGGCAATTGATAACTCATACCAAATGACTCCAGAGCAGTATATCTTGAGTGGTGCTCAGCCCCGAACCACCCAGGGTGCTACTGCCCCTCAAGGAGGAGCCCATGGGCCCACCCAAAGATTATGAAGGTGTACGGGGGGGGCGGGGGGGGTTGAGGCACAGGGATCAAAGGATACAACCTTTGATTTTCCAGACTCTGATGCCTTACTACCTATTGTCCTCATTCACTGCCCCCCCATACTGACAAGCCTTATGTAACATTAAAGGTTGGTAATGCCTATTATGACTGTCTTGTGGACACTGGAGCTTCCAGATCTGTATTTAAGAGTACACCAGACCCATATTGCAATTCCATAGGAGCAATAAGTGTAGTGGGGGTATCAGGAAAACCCCAAATGGTTCCAAAGCTCTCCCCTAGAACTGTAGCCATAGGGCCACTAAATGTGGAGCACTCCTTGCTATTGATACCTGGCTCCCCTATAAACTTGCTGGGGAGAGATCTTTTATGCAAGCTTAGAGCCACAATAAATTGCTCTCCAGATGGTTCTATGTCACTGGAATTGCCTGAGGAATCCTTAACTTTGCTCCCTGTGCTCCTTTCAGATAATCATGAGATACAGGGGTTTCCCACTTTTGAAATCCCAACAGATATACCTGAGTCTCTCCGGGCCACATCACCTTCTGATATTGGCATACTTAAATCAGCTGTCCCTGTCCAAATTAAAACAAAATCTAGCCCACCTCCTTCCATTCCTCAGTATCCTCTCTTGAAGGAGGCAATAGAGGGCATTACCCCAGTGATAAATTTACTAATTGACCAAGGCATCATAATTCCCTGTAAATCTGAATACAATACTCCAATCCTGCCTGTTAAAAAGCCAAAATTGGGGCCTGATGGCAAGCATCTCTATTGATTTGTCCAGGACTTGAGGGCAGTGAACTATCATGTTATAGACACCCTGTAGTCTCCAATATAAATACTATAATTTCTTCTATTCCTAGCACAGCAACATACTTTAAAGTAATAGACTTGTCTCACCCTTCTTTTCCATAACTATACATGAGGACTCCAGACATATCTTTGCTTTCACCTGGTAAGGTTCTCAGTTGACATGGGCACATTTACCCCAAGGGTACGTCGAAAACCCAACCCTTTTTGCACATATTTTGAGCCAAGACACAGACAATATTATATTTAAAAACAGTAAGTTAATTAAATATGTAGATGATTTACTATTGGCCTCACCAGATGCCACAACATGTCAAGAAGATATTAAACATCTTCTTTTAGAATTACATAAAAGAGGCCACAAAATCTCAAAAGAAAAGGTTCAGTGGTGTCTCTAAAAAGTGCAATATTTAGGATTTATTTTAACTGCTGGGTCCTGTTTAATTTCTCCAAAATGTATTGAAAGTATCCAAAACTTAAGTGATCCTACCACTAAAAAACAATTGAGGGCAATACTTGGAACAACAGGATTTTGTCGGCAGTGGATCCCCTGCTATGGAGAAATCACTAAGTCCCTTGTAGCACTCACAAAAAACACAGTCCCTGAACCACTTAAATTGGAAAAGGAACACCGAAAAGCTCTTTCAAATTTAAAATGTGCTATCCTGTCTGCCCCTGCTCTCGGTATCCCAAATTATGACAAACCATTTACTTTATATGTCCATGAAAGGAAAAGAGTAGCCTCAGGTGTTCTAACTCAACTTTTGGGGCCTGATCAATGCCCAGTAGCCTATTATTCAGCCCAGCTGGACCCAGTAGCTGCAGGAACACCACCATGCCTTAAGGAGTAGCTGCCACAGCTTTATTAGTGACAAAATCTGCTGATTTGGTATTAGGATGCCCTCTGACCATAATGTGCCGGCACGAGGTAGAGGCATTGTTATTAAGACATAGAATTCAAGCATTTACTGATCAAAGGATTACGAGATATGAGATAACCCTTTTGAATAATAAACATATCACATTAAAACGCTGTGGAGCTCTTAATCCTGCGACCTAGCTCCCTGACTTACCAATTTCTGAAGAACCTTTACATGATTGTACATCTTTGGTGTCCACTGTTGATAAACCTGGTAGTGATTTACTGGACACCCCTTTAGACAATCCAGATTTAATATTATTTACAGATGTTTCTTCTTTTATGAGAGAGAGTGTGTGCTATACAGGAGCTGCAGTAGTTACAGAACTGAAGCCTCTATGGTCAGCTTCTTTACCCTCACATGTGAGTGCACAAGGTGCAGAACTCACAGCTTTAAAACAAGCTTGTATCATTGCACAGAACAAAAGGGTCACAATTTACACAGACTCCCGTTATGCATTTGGCATATGTCATGCTGTCGGCATGTTATGGCTTCAAAGGGTATTCTTAACATCAGCTGGAAAATGTATTGCCAATGCAGACCTTATCACTGAACTTCTTTCTACCATCCAACTCCCTGAAGCCATAGCTGGTGTTCACTACTCTGCACACACAGGTGGCACTGACCCTGTCTCCAGGGGAAATGATCGAGCAGATGTTGCAGCCAAACTAGCAGCCTTAGAAGGACCTGAGTTAATCATGTCACTAACAATTACAGATAATTTGGATCTATCCCTTTCCTATAATGACAAGGAAGTGGGAAAATGGAAGCAGAGATTTAAAGCAAAACAGATAAATGGAATATGGGTGTCATCTGAAGGCAAGCCCCTGCACCCTAGAGCTTTCTATAAACAAATTTGTCATTTTGGTACCCAAGGCATTTTAGACTCTATTAAAAGAGTATGGATAGCACCTGGAATTACTACAATTGCTTCCAAAATATGTACAGCTTGTCCCCCCTGCCAGGCCTTTAATCAGCACAGTTTTCGAGAAAAAGCTTTTGGTTGTGCACAATTTGAACATTTGCAAATTGATTTTATCTCTATGCCAAAAGCTGGACACTATAAATTTTGTCTGGACATAGTCTATCAACTGACCAGGTGGCCTGAAGCTTTTCCTACAGCTCAGGCCACAGTGGCTTTTGTTGCCAAAATCCTTTTGAAAGAGATTATTCCTCGTTTTGGCCTGCCAGCATGTATTGATTCTGATAGAGGAACTCACTTTACTGACTCAGTCTTATCACAAATTTATTCATGTTTGGGGATAACTCCTAAGTTACATACACCATATCATCCCCAGAGCTCTGGCCAAGTTGAAAGGATGAATAAGGAACTTAAAACTATGATTGGCAAATTATGCACAGAGACTCATTTAAAATGGCCTGAAATTCTACCTCTGGCTTTATTTTATCTCAGAAGCAGACCCAGAGGAGATTTACATGTCTCACCATTTGAGATGCTATTTGGACATCCACCTATTCAGGCACAACCATTCAACCCTGCCTATACTTCATTTTTAGGAGGGGATACAACCATTGCCACTTATATCAGACAATTACAAACAAAATTACGAGAACTCCATGATTCTGGAGTTGCTGTTCAAGAAGGCCCCTTAGACTTCTCCCTTCATGATTTGAACCCAGGTGATAGTGTGTACATAAAGAATTTCAAACGTACTGGGTCAACTGAACCTGCTTATGATGGACCATTCCAAGTCCTATTAACTACACCAACAACCATTAAAAATGGGGAGAGGGACTCATGGATTCATTGTAGTCATGTGAAACGAGTACCCCCATTGATAATGAATAATTCTCTGTACTAAGTATTATTACCTGCACCTTTTATATTTGACTATTGATTGTATTTGCCTATTGTGATGAGAATGCTCTATTGCTGGATTTTGCACTATTTTGTTGCACTTTATTTGATTGATCCTTGTACTTGAACGATGCATATACTACCTCACAACATAATATCTGTATTAGTGACCTAATTGACCTGATGTGCCTTTCAAAAACATTTTATGCTCTTTGTCATTCCTTTTGCACTTTCTCAAATGTATTATTGCTTTGTATGCCTCATTTGCACTCACACTATGGATCATGGCAAATTAAGGAGGAAATGAATCGTATTTCTTACAAATTAACCTCTATTCTTTACCTCTGTGATTGTGTAAAAACTACACATTTTTTTTTGGTTTTTCTTCCTACATGTGCAATACAGTAGTTGATTTTTTTTCCTTTTCCCTCATTTTTTTTACATTTGGAATACTTCACCAGCATTAAATACTCTTGACTGTTTTGATTTTTGCAATAAGAATAAGCTAAGATGCCCATTTGCCTAGCATATGAATTTATACCCAAAAAGTTTTGGACTATAGAAACCTGCCACTAGTTATTTAACTATTATGAGACTTTTGCTCAATGATTATGTCTAATCCAAGGGAAATCAGACCACTAAGGAGCACAGAGTTTTTGACCTGCAAAGTACAAATGAGCACATAAAAGAAAGAGATTGAACTAATCCTACCAGGATTAATGACATTCTATGTAAAGACTTGATCCTGTGTGATTCTTGAGGTTGTGAAATTTAGCATATGTTAAGACATAGGACTTCCTTGTACCGCACTTGATATCAAGTACTCAACATCGATTTTTCTGGCTCCATTATATCTGAAGTGAAGAAAAGTATTGCAACGGAAAATGCTATTTCTCATTTGTCTCGAGATCTAGTCTCCTTTTTCCATTTCTTTTATGGTGTGACAACTTACTGTAGTCCAGGCTGCTAAATTGGGTTAGTGAGTGATTGTCATTGCAAACCTTATGGGACATGGATTGCTACAGGAACCTGCTTTGATTTGTGAATTTTTTTCCTTTTTCTTATTCCTAGAATTTTTTCCTTTCACACATTTTTTTAAAAATATATCCTGTATTTTCCTCGGAGGTTATTTTTTTCTTTCTTTTTCTTTTTCTTTTCCTTTTTCTTTTTTTTCTTTAGAATTTTTGATGTTTTGAGAATTAATTCATATACCTTATGCCATGACCATGTATTCCTGTGTGATTCCCATGTGTATCCCCTTATTTTCCTCAGGGGGGAAAAGTAAAGTTGTTCTCCTCTGGGTAACTATGTTACTTCTGTAAATTTGGACTTGAATTAGACCCTAATTTAGAACAGAAGACTACCTCCCAGAATCCAGAAGACACCATGAAGATGCATGCAGAGACTACACACTGCTGCAAGAGATCCAGAGTGAATTTTGAGACATGGCGAATTTGAACTTTGGGGGGTTGAATGTATTTATTTTGAATGGACACTTTATGCCAGAAAAAAGGGACTGCCCCCTAAATGGCTTATTGTCAATGCATCACACATTGGTATTGTTCTTTCTCCCTTTTATTTCCCTTTTATCTCTGAATTATTGTAAACTTTAATTTGATTGTTTTAATGATCCATTGGGGAGACTTGTCTCCCAAAAGATCACAGGGGGGAATGTAAAGTTGAAAATGCCTTGTAATCCCTTTAAAACTATATTACTCATAATTCCTTAAGCCTTTTCCTATTGGTTGTGGATTTCGCGGGCTGTTTTGAATATTGGTTATGGGGGGCGGGTGGTAAGGGTTTTTTGGAGAGAAGGTGCCATGGCGAAGGGTGAGTGAGGTTCTTCCCCAGGGCTTTTTAAATGAAATCCTTATAAATATCATACTTTGGAGGCATTGAATATTAATTTCAATATTTACATTGGTCTTCCAGAAAAAACAGAAATTAATAGAAACTTGGACTCCATACTTAAAGAAATTATTCAGCAAAATTGCCCTGAAGTCCTACAACAAGAGGGCAATATAGACATTGAAAGGATCTATAGATCACCCTCTACACTGGACCCAGAAAAGTCAACACCTTGGAATATAATAGCCAAATTCAAGAGCTTTCAAGTAAAAGAAAAAATCTTACAAGAAGCCAGAAAGAGAGAATTCAAATATCAAGGAACACCAATCAGGATCACACAGGATCTGGCAGCATCCACGCTAAAAGACCGTAAGGCTTGGAATACGATATTAAGAAAGGCAAGAGAGCTGGGCCTTCAGCCATGGATCAACTACTCATTGAAACTGACTATATACTTCCAGGGGAAAGTATGGGCATTCAACAAAATTGAAGATTTCCAAGTTTTTGCACAAAAGAGACCAGGACTAAATGGAAAGTTTAATACCCAACCACAAAAATCAAGAGAAAGATGAAAAGGTAAGTAAGAAACAGTGGGAAAAGAAAGAAAACTCATAATTTTTAAATTTGACTCTTTAAGGGCTTAAATAAGATCTCATTATCTGTGTTACTATGTGGAGAAATGCTATGTATAATTCTTTGTAGTAAACTCTATTCATTATTATAATATTCACTATTAAAGCAACCAGAAGAATAATTCATAGGGAGAGGACAGAATACTAAATAGTCTAAGATGACATGGGGGGTGGGAAAGAGGTCGGGGGAATAGTAGGGGACACCAAGAAAAATCTGAGTAAATAAGAAAAATAGGATATTCTATTACACACAAAGAGGGCATGGGAAGGGGAGGGGACAAATACTAGTATAAGAACGAGAAGAAGAGAGCATTAAGAGGTAATACTTAAACCTTACTCTCAGTGTAATCAACCTGGAGAGGGAAGAGTAGCTTTATTATCCATTTGGATAAAAAAACTCTATCTAACCCTATTGAGAAAGTCAGAATGGATAAACCAAAGGGAGCAGGGGAGTGGGGAGGTCAAAAAAGGGAGGGGAGAAGAAGGGGAAGGAATTCATTAGGCCTTTAAAAAAAAGAGGGGAATAACAAGGGAGAGGGCAGAAAGGGAAGTCAATCAAGGGAGGGAATAAGGGATACTGGCTCAAAGCAAACCACTGGTTTAAAAGAAAATAGTGTAAGAAGAAGGGGTGGGTCTAGGGGAGGATACAAAAATGTCAGTGAATGCACAACTGATAATTGTAACTCTGAATGTGAATGGGATGAACTAGTTCATAAAATGGAAGCAAATAGCAGAGTGGATCAGAAACCAAAATCCTACCATATGTTGTCTACAAGAAACACATATGAGGTGGTAGAAATAGACAAGTTTAAGGTTAAGGGCTTGAGCAAAATCTTTTGGGCATCAAATGAGAAAAAGAAGGCAGGAGTATCCATTATGATCTCTGACAAAGCCAAAGTAAAAATAGGTATGATTAAAAAAGAAAGGGAAGGTCATTATATCCTGATTAAAGGCAATATAAACAATGAGGGAATAACACTGTTCAATATATATGCACCAAGTGGTATAGCATCCAAATTCATAAAGGAGAAACTGGCAGAGCTCAAGAAGGAAATAGATAGTAAAACCATAATAGTGGGAGATCTAAATATTCCTCTTTCAGATCTAGATGAATCAAACCAAAAAATAAGTAAGAAAGAGATAAGAAAGGTGAATGAAGTCCTAGGAAAATTAAATTTAATTGATATGTGGAGAAAATTAAATAGGGACAAAAAGGAATACACCTTCTTTTCAGCTGCACATGGTACATTCACGAAGATTGACCATGTAATAGGGTCTAGAATCATTGCAAACAAATGCAAAAGAGCAGAAATAATAAATGTAACCTTCTCAGATCATAATGCAATAAAAATAATAATTAGGAAGGGCACCTGGACAGGCAAATCAAAAACCAATTGGAAATTAAATAATATGATTCTCCAAAACCAATTTGTCAAAGAAGAAATCATAGAAACAATCAACAATTTCATTAAAGAGAATGACAATGATGAGACATCCTACCAAACTCTGTGGGATGCAGCCAAGGCAGTACTCAGGGGGAAATTTATATCTTTGAGTACATATATTACCAAATTAAGGAGGGCAGAGATCAATGAATTGGGTATACAACTCAAAAAATTAGAAAGCGAGCAAATTAAAAACCCCCAGATGAAAACTAAATTAGAAATACTAAAATTTAAGGGAGAAATTAATAAAATAGTAAGTAAAAGAACTATTGAATTAATAAATAAGACTAGAATCTAGTATTTTGAAAAAACAGATAAAATTGACAAAGTACTGTTCAATCTAATAAAAAAAGGAAAGAAGAAAACCAAACTGACAGTATTAAAGGTGAAAAGGGAGACCTCACCTCTAATGAAGGGGAAATTAAGGCAATCATTAAGAACTATTTCGCCCAATTATATGGCAACAAATATAACAATTTGGGAGATATGAATGAATATTTACAAAAATATAAATCGCATAGATTAACAGCAGAAGAAATAGAATACCTAAATAATCCCATATCAGAAAAAGAAATTGAACAAGCCATCAAAGAACTCCCTAAGAAAAAATTGCCAGGACCTGATGGATTTACAAGTGAATTCAATCAGATATTCAAAGAGCAACTAATCCCAATACTATACAAATTATTTGATATGATAATCAAAGAAAGAGTCCTACCAAATTCCTTTTATGACACAAATATGGTACTGATTCCAAAGCCAGGTAGACCAAAAACAGAGAAAGAAAACTATAGACCAATCTCCCTAATGAACATAGATGCAAAAATCTTAAATAGAATATTAGCAAAGAGACTCCAGCAAGTAATTAAGAAGATCATCCACCATGATTAGATGGGATTTATACCAGGAATGTAAGAATGTTTCAACATTAGGAAAACCATCCACATAATTGACCGTATCAACAGTCTAACAAACAGAAATCACATGATTATCTCAATAGATGCTGAAAAAGCCTTTGACAAAATACAGCATCCATTCCTATTGAAAACACTGAAAAGTATAGGAATAGAAGGACCTTTCCTAAAAATAATAAACAGTATATACCTAAAACCATCATCAAGCGTTATCTGCAATGGAGATAAATTAGAAGCCTTCCCAATAAGATCAGGAGTGAAACAAGGATGCCCATTATCACCTCTACTATTCAACATAGTACTAGAAACACTAGCAGTAGCAATTAGAGAAGAAAAAGAAATTGAAGGTATCAAAATAGGCAATGAGGAGACTAAGCTATCACTCTTTGCAGATAATATGATGGTCTACTTAAAAAATCCTAGAGAATCAACTAAGAAGCTGGTAGAAATAATCAACAACTTTAGCAAAGTTGCAGGATACAAAATAAATGCAGATTAATCATCAGCATTTCTATATATTTCCAACACATCTCAGCAGCAAGAGGTAGAAAGAGAAACACCATTTAAAATCACCCTAGACAATATAAAATACTTGGGAATCTATCTACCAATACAAACACAGCAATTATACAAAAACAACTACAAAACACTTTCCAAACAAATAAAACTGGAGCTCAACAATTGGAAAGCCATTAATTGTTCATGGGTGGGACAAGCTAACATAATAAAAATGAACATTCTATCCAAATTAATTTACCCATTTAGCGCCATACCTATCAAATTACCAAAAAACTTTTTTTACTGAGTTAGGAAAAAACTATAACAAATTTAATTTGGCATAACAAAAGATCAAGAATATCAAGGGAAATAATGAAAAAAAATGTGAAGGAAGGGGGCCTAGAAGTACCAGATATTAAACTATACTATAAAGCAGCAGTCATCAAAACAATATGGTACTGGCTAAGAGACAGAGAGGAGAATCAGTGAAATAGCCTTGGGGTTAATGACGTCAGCAAGAGAGTGTATGATAAACCCAAAGAGCCCAACTTTTGGGACATGAATCCACTATTTGACAAAAACTGCTGGGAAATTTGGAAAACAATATGGGAGAGATTAGGTTTAGATCAACATCTCACACCCTACACCAAGATAAATTCAGAATGGTTGAATAACTTGAATATAAAGAGGGAAACTATAAATAATTTAAGTGAACATAGAATCGTTTACTTGTAAGATCTCTGGGAAAGGAAAGATTTTAAAACCAAGCAAGAGTTAGAGAAAATTACAAAATGTAAATTAAATGGTTTTGATTATATTAAGCTAAAAAGCTTTTGTGCAAACAAAAACAATGTAGTCAAAATCAGAAAGGAATCAACAAATTGGGAAAAAATCTTTATAACAAAAAACTCTGACAGGGGTCTAATTACTCAAATATAGAAGGAGTTAAATCAATTGTATAAAAAATCAAGCCATTCCCCAATTGAAAAATAGGCAAGAGACATGAAGAGGCAATTTTCCGGTTAAGAAATCAAAAGTATCAATAACCACATGAGAAAGTGTTCTAAATCTCTAATAATTAGAGAAATGCAAATCAAAACAACTGTGAGGTATCACCTCACACCTAGAAGATTGGCTAAAATGAAAGAAGGGGAGAGTAATGAATGCTGGATGGGATGTGGCAAAATTGGGACATTAATGAGTTGCTGTTGGAGTTGTGAAATGATACAACCATTCTGGCTGGCAATATGGAATTATGCTCAAAGGACTATAAATGAATGGCTGCCCTTTGATCCAGCCATACCATTGCTGGGTTTGTACCCCAAAGAGGTCCTAGATAAACAGACTTGTACAGAAATATTTATAGCTGTGCTTTTTGTGGTGGCAAAGAACTGGAAAAGGAGGGTATGTCCTTCAATTGGGGAATGGCTAAGCAAATTGTGGTATATGCTGGTGATGGAATACTATTGTGCTAAAAGGAATAATAAACTGGAGGAATTCCATGTGAATTGGAGAGACCTCCAGGAACTGATGCAGAGTGAAAGGAGCAGAGCCAGAAGAACACTATACACAGAGACTGATATACTGTGGTAAAATAGAATGTAATGGACTTCTATACCAGCAGCAATGCAGTGACACAAGACAGCTCTGAGCGATTTATGGTAAAGAAGGCTACCCACATTCAGAGGAAGAACTGTAGGACAGGAAACATATAAGTTAAACAATTGCTTGAACGCATGGGTTGAGGCGGATATGATTGGGGATGTAGACTCGAAACTACGACACCAACGCAACCACCAACAATTTGGAAATAGGCCCTGAACAAGGACACATGTTACAACCAGTGGAAATGTGTGTTGGTCATGGGTGGGGGGAGAGAGGGTTGAAGGGGAGATTAGGGGCATGAAGCATGTAAACACTTTAAAAATGAATATTAATAAATGTTTTAAAAAGATAGCATGGATTGTAAAATATCAGATAACAAATTTAAATAAGTTATATTGACATGTAATCTGGAAAAAATAAAATTTTAAAAAATCCTTTTAAAATACATATTACATGTAATTGAAAAATATGTAAAAAAATGATGGAACAAACATCACAGACTTTGATCAGATCAAAGAATATTGTAAACAGGCCTCTGTTTTTCTCCTGAAATTTTTCCTGGAGTTGTTGGGTATCAAGTCTATGTTCATCATTTCTCAGCCTTTTCTGAAGTCATGTTGGCCCTTTGCTAGATCACCAAATATTAGGTGAAGCATTAGCTAATTAAGGAGGACTCTCTTGAAACTCTTGGTAGTAGTGACTAATAGTGAAATCCCTCTATGATTGACACAAGACAATTTATTTCCTTTTTCCTTTATAGAGGTGTACAATGGAGACATCCTTGATCCCTTGAGGGATAACTTCCTTTACCATATAACCCAGAAGATTTCATTGCGTTTTGGATTAAGCAATGAACTCCATGCCTTGTAAAATGCTTCTGAAATGGAATCAGCACCAGGTACTTTGTCACATGAGAGGAGGCTGATGCCATTCAAAAGCTCTTCTTCATTCGGAGGTTCAACTAGAAACAAATTGACTTCAACTTGAGGAATATGTTCAGTAGCTTCAGGTTGATCAGTCTTTTGAGAGCACTATGAAAGAATTCAGCCCATCATTCCAAGATCATGTCCTTATCTCTGATCAGTGTAACTTATAAGGATGGTATTAAAATTTAAGTCTTGTTACATAAGTTTACAGATAAGAAGCTACTTTGAGAAAGAATTGGATTTTGAAACTGATCTGTGATAGAGTGTCAGTTTAAAATGCTGACAGTGGGGATGGGGGAGGTGTAATGGCTTTTCTGTGGCAGTTGCTCTCTGGGAGTGGCAGTTGCTATCTCCCTGAGTGCTGGGAGCAGGTGACATCTTCTTTTCTCTCTCTCCTCACTGTCTGAAGATAGAAGGAAAGAGAGCAGCTGGGTAGCTCAGTGGATTGAAAGCCAGGCCTAGAGATGGGAGGTCCTATGTTCAAATCTTACCTGAGACACTTCCCATCTGTGTGACCCTGGGCAAGTCACTTGACCCCCATTGCCTACCCTTACCACTCTTCTGCCTTGGAGCCAATACACAGTATTGACTCCAAGATGGAAGGTAAGGGTTTAAAAAAAAGATAAAAGGAAAGGAGGGAAAAGCCTGAAGGAGCTATGTGATTTCCTTTTCCAACTTGGGAAACACTAGTGACTGTCTATTGCTGTTTCATAGATTGTTTTATCTCTAAGAAGATCAAAGAAAAAGCAGGTCTTTGGTTTAGGCTTTAAGTCTGCTAAAGCTCAGAGTCCTAACTTGGTCCTTGCTGAGGCTCAGCCAGTTGGCCTTTGTTATTTTTATAACTTGGAGACAAAATTAAGAAGCATATACTTCTTATAAGGATAATAGTATTAGTTTATTGTAGAATATGGAAAAGTGGGTTAGTCAGATAAGGAAGTATCAGTGTAGCCTGTGGAAACAGGAGAAGCAGTTCTTTGCAGAAGCAGGGAGTTTATTTTGGATGGAGTAAAAATCCCTTAGAGTTAGAAATCCTTTTATATCATTTTATATCCTTATTCTCATTAAATAATTTATTTTTGGTTAACAAGAATCTCCTTACCATCCTTGTGCCTGGCCCTGAAGAGAGGTTCACGTATGAGCTTCACTTCACTTACATAAACTGAAGATACTTTGTAAGGATAGCAAGTAGAGTAGCTAATCAGTTTATTTCCATAATCAATTAATTGATTTTATTTTTACAGACTCAAAAAGCATTGATTAACTGAAATGCACCTTAGGACTTTGGCAAATAAATAGCCTTCAGGGATTCACAGATGTGCTTTGGGTTGTCACTATCAGTGTAAAGCTGAATTATATTTGCCTTTTTTACTGAGTCAATAGTACTGTATTTCTCTGAGTTTTATTTGCATTTTATTTCAAAAACATGAAATGCTACTTTCTTAGAGATGGAAGAACAGTTTTATTGATAAACAGTGGAATTCTCATTTTTGACTTAGTAGTTTCTGAATTTCCGATGACTGATCCTGATGACTGCATGTTCTAGCTCAGATGAGTAAATGTGGTACTGTATACCAAACCTCTGAAAGCTGTCAATTCTTTTTTTCTCCACTGTTGTCAACTGTGTGTTAGCTCAGCTTTCTCTCCAAGTCATCAACAAACTATTTGTCTGTGGAGAGTCCCTCTAATCTGTTGACATGAAGTCTTAGAGTAGTTAGTCTTGCCTAGGGGGTCGCAGATTTAAGTGAATGTGAATGCTTATTTTAGAGAGGATAAATCTGTGATCAGTCCAACACATTGCCTTGTTCACTCACATTCTGTCTGTTTCTTTTCCTTACAATAATTTTGTCTATTAAATATGAATATTTGCTATGTGACTATATGCACCAAATTTTATTGCATTTAGGCAAATGAAGGCAGTGTTGTTGATGAAAAGGTGGTACATAAGATGCACAAATCTTTAGTAGTGTCCTTTGCTATTTTAGTATTGCTTTTGCTCTTTCCAAAACCATTCTTCCCAAGGACTCTTTGCTATATTCTATGCCTACTCAGGCATTAAAGTCACCCAGAATTACAAGCTTATTCTTTTTTCAGCAAATTGATAATGAAGGTCTCTAGGAAGACCCTCTGCAACAGTCTATATAAAAATTTTCTTTTATCTCATCAGGGTTTATTATGGTGAGAAAATATGTGCTCATGATGGTGATGTGGTATTTTCCTGCAAGTAACAATCACATTTTCATGAAACTAATACTTATTCCTTTGGGAGAACATATAAGCTTGTTAACTAGATTATATTTTATTGTGAAACTTATGCCATCTGCATGGTATTCTTCATCATGGCATCTACTCCAGAAAGATATGTATCCAACTCTGTCTTTGGTAAAATGGTCTTCTTTTACCAGAATTGTTTCACCCAGAGTTTCTATTTGCATGTAATACCTGCTGAAGTCTCTTGCAACAAGAACTATTCATATTTCATGTCTACTGCATTCCAGGTTGTTCACAAACATGCTCACATTCCATGTAGTAATGGTGAGCAGAATCATAATCAAAAAAGTTTTTTGTATCTTTTTTCCATGTGTTTTGACAACAGGATTTGATTCTCACCTTCTGTAGTAAGCAGGCCAGTGATAGATGAAGCAGAACAAAATTTAGGACACCTTTTAGAATTCCTTCCTCATGCCAAAAGGTGAGCAATGTGGTCCTTAAAATGGCTGTTCAGAAATTCCTGTGACTGATGAATTCAACTGCTCCTTTGGTCCAGTGAGAAGACATCCTATGTCCTAATGTGTCCATGTTCAGAGTTGTGACTACAGCTCAAAGTGAATCCATACAGGCTGCTTCTTCACTAGCCCATTGCCATAGGACTTTGAGGCAGGCAAAATTGCAAAATGGTAACGTAATAAGACAGTTGAATATTGATGATAAAATGAACTAGTAAGATGTAAAAGTATAAGATGGGATGGATGACAACTTTTGACTTGCATAAATTGGATTTCAATGAAGCAGAGTTGTGTGAAGTCATCAACTTCACTCTTTCTTCCAGAGTTGTAGAGGTCCAGTGTCAAGACAAAAGTCAGGATGACTGATAAGGTCTAGAATGCATCTTCTTGGCATCTTCTACCTCTTACCAAACTCTACATGTTCCACAGCACTTACATCAGCCTGATTCATGGCCACTGTGGAGTAAAAATACTTTAGCTCTATGAAATGAAGTATTTCATTCAGTGGGATGATCTGCATAAAAGACCATTCACATCACTCCTTAAAAATCCATTCTTCTTTATCATCTTCCACCTTCTACTTTTTTAATTTTTACTTTCACATGATTTGATTCTCTATTTTATTTTTCTTCTAACATAGTAGGGAATTCTATTTCTTTTGAACATCAAAGATGAACTGTGAAAGCCTTTCTTGTACAGGAAAGATTCATATATTGTATCACCCAGCCAGAAAATATGATACTTTTAAAACTTTACCAATGTTTTTAAATCTCTGATTTCTACACTTAGGAGAGACATTCCTAAATTTAATGAAGAACCATTGATTATTATATTTTTCAGACCAGACCGTCTTTCTAATAGGCTTTTTACAGGAATTTAGAAATCCAATCAATTGTATCAGGATTTTAAAATTTCAATAAATTTTCAAGAGAAAAATGAAACTCCTAACATTTTATTATAATAGATTATCTAAAAATGCTAAGCAATATGCTGGCCCAGATCCAATCAATCAATCAAGTGATGCTATAATTAATAATTCATTTTGGCTAACCGAGTCATGGCATAAATATGAAATTATTTCCATAAAATCTGATCTGCATGGCATGAAAAGAATATAGATGAGCTTGATATACACTACATGTATATATATATACACATGTATATATATATATGTATATGTATATTACAAGCTATATTTCTAAATATACACATAAAGGAATAAGAATCAAAGGCTAAAATAATAAGACATAAAAAAGAAGGGAATCTTTGTTCTCAGTTTGCAGAAGCATGTCATTTTTAAAAAAGGATTTTTAAGGTTTTGTATCTTTAAAAATCATCTCAGTGGATTTTGGATATTTCTGGCAAAGATTCAGATTAAATGCTAACAGCCTCTCTCCCTTACTTGAAGAGTGAGAATAAGCAGAACTGAAGCTAACATAAACTGATTTAACAAAATTAAATTGTTTAGATGAATTAGTTATCACTCAAATTGAATATACTATGGAGTGAATATAGTAAGAAGTGAATATACTAAGAAGTGAAAATCTTTGACTAAGAATATAATTGAGAAATAAGTTGGGATGGGCTTAATAAAGTAATGAAGGTAAAAGGATCTGGGGAATCTCTTTACAATGAGTATGAATGAAGAGTTTGAAAGTAAATGATTTTGAAACTTTTGGAAAGAGGTTTTGTTCTTATCAAGGTTCTAACTACTATTTGAAAATGCAAAGCCAAACTTTATATACTTCAAGTTTTTCCATTAAACTAAAGTATGATATATTATTTAAAATTAGGAAAATTGTGATGAATTATAATTTAATGTTACATAACTTCAGTTTACCATAGTTCCATAATAAGGAAAAGAAATAATAAATATAAAGTGCTTCACACAATGCCTGACTTGAGCAGAGGATGAAAAACTGAATAAAGAAATTTCTTTGGTAAAACTCTACCATTTAACAATGCTTTTCTGAATCGATATTAAGTTTATTGCACTTTATGGGCAGGGAGGTAGTGCATTGAATAGAATATCATGCTTGTCATCAAGAAGAACTGAGTTCAAATTTCATCTTAGATGCATTAGCTGTGTGGCTCTGAGCAAATCACTTAACTCTATTTGCATTAGTTTCCTCATTTGTAAAACAGGCTGGAAAAGGAAATGGCAAACCACTCTAGTGTCTTTGCCAAGAAAACCACAAACAGGGCCATAAAGAGTCAGATACAACTGAAATGATTGAACAAATATGGCAAAAATTCAGTTTTTCTACTTATAATTTCTCTATGATGTTATTTGGTAAACTGTTATGTTGATACACTAAAAAACTTCAAATAAGAACCGAGAAATAAAAAACTAAACATTTTAAAGCATTATAAAAGGTAGAATTCTGAAATTCTTTAAGTTGTAAAAATTGTAAAGAGTCTGGCATGGGGAAAGCACTATATAAATGTTAAGTATTATTAATATCATTCCTGTAACTGAATGTGTTACTTGAAACTAGATTACTCTATACTGGGTTTTGGTCAAAGATAATTTGGAATAGATCAAACTAAACTTGGAAGTAAATTAGACTAAATTAATGTCATCTCACTGGTAATAATTTCTAAAACATGTTTTTTATGATGTGAAATTTGATGATTCATTGTTGGATTAAAAAGGAAAATTGTAGTATCTGCAGGAAATTCTTCTGCTTCCTAGTAATTTTTCCCTTAATCTAATAATATCCCTCTTTTAATCCAGACATTATTAGATTGTTAATTGAACTGTTCAAAACTGTGGGGAAAATTATTTGAAAACTGTTAAATATTTAATTGCGTATAATTCAGCTCTAAAATTAAAAACGACAATTTACTTAAGGGAGAAAAATAGAACAGAACTCTTAATATATCCTTGTCTATAAGGTTTCTAGCATCTTCTTACTTATTTGGACTGGATTATAAAATATAACCAGATAATCTGGCCACATGTTGTAACAAGCTGAAGTTTCAGGAATCAGAACCTCTCAGCCAAAGTGAGGAAATTAGTAATGGGAAAATAGTGAGTTTTTTTTTTTTCTATGTCAACTTATAAAATTTTAAATTTGGAGCTACTATGCCTAAATATGGAGTCTTCTGTGCCAAGATGATTAATTGAGGAGGAAACTTGCCTGAGTTCTTCCAAATTCCCCTCCAAACATCTTTAAAATAAACTCTTAATTTTAGTGTAGTGGAACAGTTCTACCCAGAAGAGTTTAGAGAACCAGCAAGGAAAGGTTTCTCTCCATAGGGTGAAAATGGAAGCTCAGCCAGGCTATGTTAGGGCAGATGGCACCCAAATGGGAAAAGGTAAGGCCCTTCTTCCAATACATAGAAGCATCAACCCAAAGTAAGACAGAAGAGAGCAGAGGTTAGCCTGGAAGTTTCAACTGGAAATTGGCCATAGAAGGGATTTACCCACAGTGCAAGCTACTAGCAAGGCTATCCCACTGTGCAGGCCATTAGCAATGTTCCAATCCCAGGACAAGTCAGCACTGCGGCTCCACTTCTAGGGAAAATGAACAATAAAGCCCCATCACCATAGCAGCAGAGCCTGAACCCTGGACAAACTACCAGCAAGTTCACATATCCAAGGTAGGTCAGCAGTGAGGACTCATCCAACAGATAAGCTGTCTGTAAGGACCCACCTCCACAGCAGCTGGCCCTCATCCTTGCATGGCTACAAGTGAGTCTCTACCCCTTGGACAAGCCAACAGCAAGCCAGATCCCCAAGGCAGCAGTCTCAGTGCCATTGAGTCTACTCCTTCAGGACAAGATATAAGGGAGGTCCTACCTCTTCCTAGGGCAGGCAAAACCTTCTGGGCAAAACAAAAATGAGGACCCACTCTCACAGCAGTAGACCCTCAAACTAGCATAGCTGTTGACAATGTCCCAGTCACAGGGTAAGTCAGCAAAAAGGTCTACTAGTTTGTAAACAAGGAGGTTCCCCATTATAAAAATCAGTAGTTGAGGTCCCCCATTGAATAAGCCAACTGCAATGATCCTCAGATAATGCAATCCAGCAGTGAGGTCCTTAGCAGTACAACCAAACAGTGAAGTTCTCATCTGTACAAACAATCATTAAGCACCCCTTAAGTACAATGTAGAAACTAGATGACAAGGTTCCCAAATGGTAGAAGTAAAACCCTGAGACTCATAAGAAGAAGCCTGGGACCATGACTTCTCTAACCCTGGAATAGAGTCTAACCTTAATATGGAGTGAAAAGTCTGAAAAGAAAAATGAGCAAAAAAAAAAACAAGAAAAAACATACCTATAGAAATTTATTGTGGTGACAGGCAGGATCATGACACAATCTTAAAAGAGAATTATCAAAAAAGGATGCAAGTAGAACCCCCAAAAAACTGTGAATTGGAGAAAGGCACAAAAAGAACTTCAAGAAATAAAAAAAGAATAATTTCTTTAAAAAAAGAAAATTAGAACAAATATTGGGAAAATAAATGAGAATAATTTAAGCATGAAATAAGAAAGAGTTGGTAATGGAATATGAAATAATGAAATGAAAAAATAAGTTGGTAATGGAAGTATGACAAAAAATGACAAAAGATATGCAGAAATTCACCAAAGAAAACAATTCTTTAAAAAGAATTGGCCAAATGGAAATGGAGGTACAAACATTACTGATGAAAATAACTCTATAAAAAGTAGAACTGGTCAAATGGAAAGGAGGTACAGAAGGTCATTAAAAATAATACTTTAATTACAATTGATTTCCTTAAGACTTCAAGAAACAATCAAAATAATAAAAAAAGAAGAAAATGTGAATTTTCTCTTTGGTAAAATAACTAACCTAGAAAATAGATCACAGAGAAATAATTTAAGATTTATTGAATTAGCAAAAGCCATGATAAAAAAGAAGCTATTCTATTTCAGTAAACTATCAAAGAAAATTGCCCTAATATTAAGAGCATAGAAGGTAAAATAGGTATTGAAAAATCTACCAATCAGTTTCAGAAAGAGATCCTTCATATGAAAAATTCCTGGAATGTTATAGCAAAATTCCATTGCTCTCAGATTAAAGAGAAAATACTAAAAGTAGCCATATACACACATAGACAGAGTTGTGAATTACCTCCAATGGGATGTTACCCAAAACAAAAGAGATGAGAAAGAGAATTGCACTGCTAGAAGAGAGAAGGGAACTATTGATAGGGGTGAATTATCTCAAATGAAAGAGGCACAACAGATTTATTACAATGCAGGGGAAGATGAGAACCAGCAGTGTGTAATGATTGTACTTCTCTCTTGTCATACACATACAAACTCAATTAGATATAGAAATCTATTTTACCTCATAGAGAAGTAGAAATTGACAGGGATAAGAAAAGGGGGAGAAGGGTGATACAAGGGAAGAAATATTTAGTAAAATAAGGTGCAAAAATAAACCACTTATTAGGATGAACAGGGTGGAAAGGGAGAGAAAGAGAAGAATAAACAAGGTGAATGTAAGATGGAGGGAAATATAGTTAATTATTATAACAGTTAACATGAATGGGATGAACTCACACATAAAATGGAAGCAGATATCCAAATGGATCAAGAATCAGAATCCTACAAGATGCTATAAGCAAGAAATACATTTGAAGGAGAGAGACACAGATTAAGGTAAAAGGCTGGGGCAGGATCTTTAATGCTTCATGTAAAAGTGTGTGTGGGGAAGCAAAAGAATCAATCATGATCCCAAAGAAAATTAAAGCAAAAATAGATCTGATTAAAAGAAATATGGAAAGAAATTATCCCCTCCTAAAAGGTATGATAGACAATGAAGTAATGGCAATATTAAATATATATATGTATATATTAAATNGAGAAAGAGAAGAATAAACAAGGTGAATGTAAGATGGAGGGAAATATAGTTAATTATTATAACAGTTAACATGAATGGGATGAACTCACACATAAAATGGAAGCAGATATCCAAATGGATCAAAAATCAGAATCCTACAAGATGCTATAAGCAAGAAATACATTTGAAGGAGAGAGACACAGATTAAGGTAAAAGGCTGGGGCAGGATCTTTAATGCTTCATGTAAAAGTGTGTGTGGGGAAGCAAAAGAATCAATCATGATCCCAAAGAAAATTAAAGCAAAAATAGATCTGATTAAAAGAAATATGGAAAGAAATTATCCCCTCCTAAAAGGTATGATAGACAATGAAGTAATGGCAATATTAAGTATATATATGTATATATTAAATATATATAAATACATATTATATATACATTAAATATATATGGAACAATATGTAGTTCAGCATACAGTTTTTTAAAGGAGAAGTTAAATGACTTACAGGAGGAAATAGTAAAGCTTTACTAGTTGGGAATCTCAACTTTTCCCTCTCAGAACTAGATAAATCTAATAAAAAACCAGGAAAATAATTACTAGACTTTAATAATTATTTTAAAATATAATAGATAATTGGAGAAAATAATGAAATAGAAAAGAATATACCCTTTCCTCAGCAGTACATGACATTAACAAATGTAAAAAAATTCCCAGAAATATTGAGTGTATTTTTCCAGATCATAATGAAATTTAAATTATATCCAAGAAAGGGTCATTCAAAGACAGATTAAATTATACTGAAAAATATAAATTATCTAATTATATGGAATAAGCAGGTCAAGGATTAAATCATAGAAACAATCAGTTTATTGAAGAAAATGACAACAGTAAGAAGGCATATTAAAAAATCTACTATTAAAGAGGGATGGTGTGTGTTGCCAAAAGTGAGTGTAATGTCAGAACTGCTATGTGTAGGTGTATGTCATCAGAAAAAAATTCAGGGAATTACTTTGAATAGACTAAGGTAAAGATTCTCTTGACTTAGTTTTCCTATTGTGCTTTGTCCTTTTTGAAAGAAAATTTCCCTACCCAGTTAGTTCTGAACCTGGCTCATACCCTATGAATAATGTGGAACTTTCTTACATGTTTAGATGCCATGAAGACTTTTGACTGGAATTAAACAGAGCTAAAGGCAAAGTTACCCCCCCCCTTTAATGCTTCCTTTTCTTTTCAGAACATTTATTTTTCATGATCAGAAAGTTATTGGATTTTTTAATACTCTATGTATTAATTAGTCGATTAATATTAAAACATCTGAGTTGTTCTTAACTGCATTCAGTTGAAAAGGTGAAATATCTTTGGACTTTGCATCAACTTCTTAATATTCTATTACAAGCAGAATAAAACTTAAAAATAATTAAAATATAAGATATTGTGTTTTTTCAATATCTAGGACTTAAAGATACAGTAATACCCTTATTCACTTTTCTTTCTTTACTTTTGATTTGAAGTTCTATAACAGTTTCATAAAAGATCTTAAAATTGCACAAATAAATTAAAAAACTTAATATATACTATTAAAGTCATATAATATATTCATGTATAAGATTAGATTCTTGGAGTATCTCAGTCAAAATGACATGGAAACTAAGATAAAGTTATAAAATTTAACCATTTTTCTAATCAGGGCATATGTGTATATATATATATATACACATATGCACATATGTATGTATATGTTTATATATGTATTTGTGATTTGACTTCCATTTTAATAGGTTATTATAATTCACAAAATTGCTTGAATGATAAACATAATATTATACTGTTAATTATAGTTACATTTTATTATTCTGAAATCTGTCATTAATATTAAGCTAAATTTGAAGATTATATTAAATTACATTTAGTCTTAACAAATAGATCTACTAGGTTGAATCACCCCTCTGCATCTTCCCTAAGTAGGAAATCTATACCAGAATAATTAAAGGAAGATGTTTCTGGGGGCCAGATAACTGTCAGGGATGACTGAAATTCAAGATAAAAATGAGGTAATTAAATGGATATTGGGTCTAACAGGGGGATTTGTGATTGATGTTAATTGATGTTGTATCACTCTAAGACTCCTCCTATTCTAAATGGAATTTAATCTACAACTTGTGCTTATGAAATCTGTATAACATGTTTTTTTTTCATAATATAGCTGAATTAATCCCTCTAACTATGAAACATTGAACTTATTACCTATTCCTCCAGTAAACCAAATTTTAAAGAAGATGGACAATAATGAGGATAATTATATTAATAATGGTTCATTTAATGAATTCTGTTTAATACCTTAACCCAGCTTTTCTTTTCCTGTAACTATACTTTCACTACTATAAGATTGCCAGACTTGAGAAAACCTTAAAGAAGAATTGTGGGATTCATAAATTATTATGCCTCATAATGGGGTCCTTCTTCCATTGTTACTGGTTTATTGACCACCAAAATTAAAAAGGTTCTCATTGTCCTAGTCCTCATACTTATTTTTCTGCTTTGTCTTCAGTGTGGTATTGCTTCTTATACCAAAGTCTGTTCAAAATCAATTTATATAAAAAATTAATGATGGTTCAAATATTTATCCCAAATATCATAAAATAAACCATATGCCAAAATCATTAAATAAATAATTCATAGTAAACAAGTTCCCAAAGGAGCAAAAGAGAGAGGAATTTGAAATTCAAAATTATCTCCAATTATTTGATTCTTTTCATATTGTGACTGTTTTCCATTTTATAAGCTAGGTATTGATTAATATAAATTATATGATTATGGGGTACTGACCAAAAAATATTCTAGGATGTTTATAATATGTTCCAATATGTTCTGTAAATAACCACTAAAAAAAATTAAAACTCAAGGTGATCAGAAAATAGAATGCTCATGTTGCTAAAGATTGTGTAACCTGATTGGTTCCCCATTATTGACTATAAGAAAGCTCTCTAAACTCACAAATGATATCCTTTTGCCCACCAAGAAGGTCCTGGATCTGAATGATTTGCAACTGATAGCTTTGCTAATTTATCAATATTCTTAGATTTTATCATCTCAGTCCTTATCAATGTCATTCACAACAATAATGATCCATATTCCTTTTCAAAAAATAAACTTCTGAGTAACTACCACCAATAGACAGATAGACACTAAAGCCCTGGGAGAAACAGTAACCCCTGACCTACAGTATTTCCCCCAGCTCAGTACTAAAACCTATCATTTTGGGGAGCAACACCAATTGAAAAGAATCCAGTCATCTCCATCAACTGTCAATTGCCCACCATGTACATGGCAGACAAATCAGTCCATCTGAAGGAGCAGGGCTCTCCAGGGAAGAGACATGAGGTATCTTGTGACAGGCAAGTCAAATTAACACCACCATCTTGATCATCTCCTTTCAGATTAATGTAGGCAGTCCAGAGTCTTGAACTCAAGAACCTGGAAAGTAGCAGTGTTTCTATTCCAGTGCCCTCTGCAATTAACCTGGGAAACAAATTTTGTTAAGATACAGCCTGGAAAATGTTCTTGCAAGTTTTTCAGCCATAGTTCTGAAAACTCAGAAAGGGGGTTCTTGTCTCTAAAATCCTCCATAGTGTCAAATGGCTCCACAGAAACTGATAGAATCTTATCAGTGCAAATGACATTTAAGAGGAAGCACTTTTATCTTCTTTCCTATTACACCAAGGGGCTTTTCCATCTAACTTGTAGCTGAAACTGACCCTTGGGTTTTTGTCCCTCATTAAAAGTTGGAGTTCTTGAATGCAGGGATGGTTTACTTTTCTATTTATATCCTAAAAACATGCCACCGTTTTGGCATATAGTAAATACCTTTCATTTACTCATTCATTTTTTCATTCATTCAGCTAGGAAGAGCAGTGGATAGAAATCTGAACCTGGAGTCAGGAAATCATGTGTTCAAATCTGTCCTCACACACTGACTAGATGTGTGAGAATGGGCAAAGGACTTAACATCTGTTTCATCTCATTTTCTATATCTTCAAAATGGATCAAATAATAAAAAGTTTAGCCTGGTGCATGTCACAAAGCAATTTATACATTTTAACTGTTTTTATATTATTTTATTTGTCCACTCATTCATTTATCCAAGTATTCAGAATCTGATAATATGGCAGTGTAAAAGAAAAATCTGCTTTTTAAGAAACAACACATAAGGATGTGCAGCAAGTGGCATTTTAAATAATGTAAATAAAATAAATTTAATTTTAAAATTAAATTTGTAAATTATAAAAATAAAAATAATTGTACATTTCCTATCCTCTTTGGATATCTCACTAAACTGTAGAATTGAGTCTGGGGAAGCCAGTCATTAAAAAAAATACCATATACCATGGCTGTTAATTGTAAAAAAAATTACAAGAGTCAGGCTGATAACAGAATTGTTTATTCAATAGGGAACAACCCAGTTGAGAGAAAGAGGGACAGTATCATAATGACAGAGATAGAGAGAGATAGAGAAACAGAAAGAAGAATAGAGAGGCATGGAAACAGAGATAAAGAGAGACAGAGACAAAGTCAGAAAGAAAGAGACAGAAAGAGAAAGAGCAGAGTTAGAGACAGATATATAGAGAAACAGAAGGACAGAGATAGAGACAGAGACAGAAATGAAGAGATAGAGTTAATAGACAGAGATAGAGAGAGGGAAAATGAGAGTCAGAAACCATAGCTAACAAACATGAATTTTTCACAGCAATTCATGAAGCGAGTCTTTAATCTGATGGGGAAGAAGAACCTAGGAGAGGCATTGTCATACCAATAAAGACATGAATGTTTGACATAATCAAAGAAATAAAACTCCACAAATTATAATGAAAAAAAAATCTTGGCTTACCAAGCTGTTAGAGCCTTTGTTTCTCAAATTGCATATATCTATAGATAGATATATGTAAATCTAGCTATACCTTCATATATGTTTATATATATGTGTGTGTATATATGTGTGTTTATATATGTGTCTGTGTATACATACATATATTTATATATGTACACATACATATATATATACACATATAATCTATACCTGATTGTGTTTCTCCTCTAATAAAATGTCATATTTTTGAGGGCAAAATTTGTTTTTGTTTCCAGCAGTTAGCACAATGACGAGGATACAGAAAACACTTAATAAATGTTTCTTGCCTAAGTGACTCCCTAAGTAAATTTCTATACTTCTTTGTCAAAGTATGCGACTATGGGCATTAAACATATCATGCCACCAGACATTTTCTTGGATAGTTTTGATGAATGCTCCCTATCTTCCTTTTCCTTCTCTTTATATGTTCTCTGATATGAGAAAAAGGAATATTGAATAATATCAGAAAATGTAAAATATATAAAATCAAAATATATAAACAAAATTTTTTAAAGAAAATAAAACTCTGATGTCTATGTCACTGTAGATACTGATTTTGTGATTTGACGATTCATATATGCCACAATAATGCCCAATACCTCTAGCATAAAGTAACACAAAGGAGATGTAAATTTGATTTAATGGATGAAAACATTTTAAAGCTTGCAAAAATACTCATATGTCATGACCTAGTTAAACTCTTGGTAACTACTAACATAACTAGAATCTGATAAAGGCACATGAGAATAATTGAGTGCTCTTGTCAGAGTAGGAAGGACCCAGGCTTAGTGACTAATAACCAGTTTTCCCAATTTCTGTTTCATCGATTAAGCCTACAATTTATTCTAATGGCTCTTAGAAGAACTAAAGCTGATTAGTTCTGTACAAATTTATCACTCCTATACATCAGTGACTTCTTGAGAAATTAAAAATAGATAGATCGATCATAAATAAAATAGAGGTAAGTATCATGAAATCACATTATCTCAGAATAGGAGGGTATCTCAGAGGTCATCTATTCCTACCTAAACTTTGAAAACAGATTCTCTACATCTTGCTAAAGGTGAATAAAGGAGAGGTTTGGAGTATTAGAACTTGCATTCAAGTACAGGGTATTCTACCTGCTACCTTTTTGGGCTTTTGAAAATTACTTAACCTTTCTAGTCCTCAATTTCCTCCTCTGTAAAACTGAGGGCTTTAGAATAGGTGACCTTCTTTCTACCTCTGAATATATGATCCTGAATTCTCTGACAAGTAATCATTAAAGATAGGGAATTCACTACTTCATGTGTCAGGGAAGAAAAGAATGATAACAATATCCTAAGTGACAAAGAGATGTAAAGTAATGATTTTAAAATGAATGAATTATCTTAATTAAGATGCAAATAATTCTTTGAAAAAATATACCAAATCATTATGGTAATTTTTGTAATCATTTTTCATGCTTATTTTGGTAAACAACCTATATTTGGATTTATAGAATAGTACCTTTGTGACTTTGGGTGAACCAATTCACTTCTTGCTTCTCATTTTACTTATGTTTAAATTACACAAAATTACATTGACATTTACCTTCAATGTTGATGTAAGGATCAAATGAAATAATTTATCTAATATTAAGAACCAATTCAATCCAGTTCCTTTTTATTGTGTTTCATTTCTCATCTTCTAGTTATGGAAATTCAGCTTTCTTTGGAATACACATCTTGTCTTATTATTCATATTGCATCTATCTGAGGTAAACATTTGGAAGCACACTGAAAATTCATCTAGTCCACTGGCACTATTTTATGTATAAGGTAACTGAAACTTACAGAGTTTCAGTGACTTGCCCATGGTCATAGGTGGAATTCAATCAATAATTAACAGGTTTAAAGTTATCTACTGTGGTAACTACTATGTAGACTAGGAATTAAAATAAAATGAAAGAAACAATCCTCTCTCATAAGTCTAGTGTAGCAGTCAATAAGTACATATAAGTATAAATTGAATAAATTAATTTAAAAAATTTAAAAAATCAATGCAAAATAGTAACCGCAAGATAGTTTGCCATATAATTGAACTAGCAAGTTGAGGTACCAGTAAAGGTATCAAGTGGGAGGTAATGTTTAAAGTTTGTCTTTGTAAGGGGGGAAAAAGGGGTTTGGGGTTTCAATATATTAAAAGGTGGTCACCAGGGCAAATGTCCCCAATTTAGGAATAACCTCAAGTCAAAATTGATTTTATGGAAGTTTATTTACAAATAGGAAGAGAGAAAGGAAATAAGGAAATAAGAATCTAACACAATAGGTAAATTACTACAATCCTCTAATTAATCCACGTAGATCTAATTAACCCTCAGCAGAGAGTCAGAGGGCCAGAGGCCAGGAGGTGAATGAAGCTTTAGAGTCTATTAAAAGAAGTTCCTTAAGAGAAGTTCAGGAAGATTCAGTCAGTCTTTAAACTCACCAAGGTTTTAGTGTTCCAGTCAGCACTCCTCCTAGGACCAGAAGAGCTCCTTCATCAGTTGCTCTCTTCACCAGCAGCTCTCCTTCAGTGGAAGACCTTCTCCTTTTAAAGGGGCCACTTATGTGTCACTTCCTGTGCCTCCTTCCTACTTTGTGTGTCCAATCACAATAGATGCTTCTCATAGGACTGCCTAGGGGGCAGTCAGTTGACTCTGATTTATCATCCACTCTAGCACAAGTGGGTTACCAATTGAAGGTGCTCTCACCTTTGGTGATTAAATCTAAAGATGGGCAGTGTAGATTTAATCTAATTATCACATCTTTAAGTAAGAAAGGTATAGGAATACTAATTCACTCTTGGTGTAGTTATGAACTAATCCAACCATTCTGGAGAACAATTTGCAATGATGAACATAGAGCTATAAAACTGTACATATGTTTTGACCCATAATGCCACTCCCCAATCTTTATCCCAAAGAGATAAAAAAGTATAGTAGCTATTTTTGTGGTGTCAAAGAATTGGAAATTGAGGGGATGTCCATTAGTTTGGGAATGGCTGAGCAAGTTGTAGCATACAATCATGATGGAATATTATTGTGCCATAATAATTAAGAAAGTCCATTTCAGAAATAAATGGGAAGACTTATTTGATCTGATTCAAAGTGAAATGAGCAGAATCAGTAGAACATCTTACACATTAACAATATTGTAATGATGATCAACTGGGAAAGATTTCCCTACTCTGAGCAGTAAAATAACCTAAAATTTTTTTAGAGAATTCATATTGAAAAATTCTAACTCCCTCCAGAGAAAGAGCTGATAAACCTTGAGTTCAATTGGATTATATTTTTAGCTTGAATTTTTTTCAATATGACTAACATGGACATTTCTCTTGCTTGCCTTCTCAAAGTTGGGAGAGAGGTTCTTCAGCTGATTTTAAAGATGAGGGAACTGAGGCAAACATGTTTAAATGACTTTCATAAGACTACTTATCTATTAAATATCTGAGACCAGATTTGAACTCAGGAACATATGTCTTCTTGATACTTGATCCACTACAATATAGTTACCTTAATACAAATGATAGTAAGAGAAAATATATTTTTTCTAATTGAATCTTCAACAATATTAAAAGGACACCATTGGAAAACAGTTCTCATCAAGACAGGAAAAGAAATGGAGTTATTCCATTCATAGATCCATAACTAGTATATAATTTGATTACTGATATATGTCCATTCCTTTACAGTTAATTAATATAATTAATTAATTATCATTAATTAATATGTTATATAATATTAATCAATATATTTACTTAATTAATAATTATAATAATTATATAATAATATATACTGTATATTAATTATATCTATATTAATAATATATATGATATAATAATAATTCATAGTTTGGGGAATAGCTAGATCAAAGGCATAGGGATAGTAGATGCAGTGATGCTAGAATCAGTTTTGGTAAGATCAGTAAGGGCTTTAAAAGTTAAATTAAAAATTTATGTTTAATACCAAAAACAATAGGAAGCACTAGATTTTATTGAATAAAGAAGTAAAGTGAATAGTGATACACTTAAAGGAAATTACTTTGGAAGAAGTGAGGAGGATGGACTAGAGTAGGGAGATAAAGGAGGCAGAGTGGTTTTTGTAATAATCTAAGTAAGGGAGGTGATGAGAGCCTGAACTATGGTAATAGCTATATCAGTAGAGAGAAGGGATCAGATTAAGGAATTTCATAATGGTAGAATTGGCCAAATTTGGTTGGTTGGTTGTTGTCTTTCATACTAAAAGAGGAACAAAATAATGTTACTCTAGTTGGAGTTAATAAACTGTATGTTTGCCTGACTATATAATTAATTTGACCAATTTGAGCTTAGAAAACTTACTGCAGGTCACATCCAAATAGCCTGCATGAATATTTGGCATAGAGATGTTTGTAAATTCACACATCTCATATTTCTTTGCAACTACCTTAGTTCTGCTTTCCTTATAGAGCACAACACTTTCTTTGATGTAGGCACACAATTCAGGCCAGTCCTGTTCCAGTGTCTCTCATTGCCTTGTATGAAATCTCCATAAAATAATTTTTAAGGCAAAAAGTGTTTGGCATTCAAATAATGTGGTCAGTTTATTATTACTCTCTGCAGTAGAGTTTGAATGTTTGGAAGTTCATCTTGAGAAAGGAATTCAGAGTCATGTACTTTATTTTCCCTAGTGATTTTCAGAATGTTCCTAAGACAATTTAAAAGGAAGTGATTTAATTCCCTGGAAAGATGCAGGTAGACTATTCAGGTTTTATGGCACACAACAATGAGGTCAGCACAACAGCCCTTTATTCCTTTAGTTTAGTAGGCAGTCTACTAATTTTTCTTTTCTAGTCTTCCCTTTAGAGCTTCTCAAAAAATGAACTACTTCTGGAAAAATATCCATCAACCTCATCATATGTGAGTATATCCCTGAAAAGTATACTGCCAAGTTAAGCAAATTGATCCACAGAGCATTCCAAATTTCTCCATTTGTTGTAATTCATGGTTCCACTTTTGGTGGTATGATGGTGGCTGGTAGAGAACCAACCAACTTGGTGAAGAACTTTCCAAATTTGACAAATGGTTGGCTATCATTAGTGGGGTAGTGTGAAAAATTGAGGAAAATGACAATTTTAGAAACTTGAGAGACTGTCAAACAGGTAGTGCCCATAATGGGAAAGGGAAATTTGGAATAGTGGTGTGTTTGCAGAAATATTTAAGAATTCCATGTGTAGTACTGAATCTCAGAAAGGGAAGCTGAGCTAGAATCACCTACAAAGAGATGAACAATTAAAATTCATGAAAAGATATGTAGGAGAGACAGTATATATAAGAAATGTGTCTTTGGGAAATAATTACTGTTGGAGGGTGGGAAATGGAAGAGAAGAATCTGAGCACCTGTTAGACAAGGCAAAAGAGGAACTAAGAGAACACAGGGTGAGAAAAAAAAATAGGTCAATAAGCATTTACTAAGTACCTTCTACAAACTCCTACTTGTCCTGAGTACTAGAATAACTAAGAAAGGAAAAAAAACAGTCTTGCTCTAAAGGAACTCACCCTCTAATTGAGAAAACAACATAAAAGCATATCAAGGGGCAATAAAAGCATATCCAGAAAGAGAGAATATTTAACAATTTTAAACTCAATATATGTCAATATTAAAGTGGACTGAAAAAAGGACATCATATCTTTCCATTAAGAGATCATTGTTGGGAGAAAGTGGCATTCTGAAAGCTAGTATGGTGGAGTAAGGAATGATCAACTCAAACAAACCTTCCAAACATACATAAATAGAAAATAAAGTACCTCAAAACAAAGGAAAGCAGAAAGGAAATGCTTCATTGAAATGGTGAGAGTAGGACTGGGAGTAGGAAATGACCTAACAAGGGGAAAACAAGGAAACCAACATCAGGGGAATGGAATCCAGATGGAAAAAAATAGTTGTAAAACTCCCCACAAAAAATTGACCAGGTCACCTCCTTGAAATGCACACTGATGGACTTAAACACAACTGGACCTTCCCCCAGCACTGGAAAAGGCCACATTCATTGCAAACTTGGAACAGCAATTCCTCTAGCCCAGGAGCAGAGCAGAACTTCAACAGATAGAAAAGGTAATATATGAAGGAAATGGTTGAGGGAACTTCGTTCATGAGGATAGAATCTGAACTCTGGAACCCCAGTAGTCAAAAGGAAAAGTCAGCAATTGAAGTAGGAAACAACTAGGCATGAAGCACAGCGGATATCCCCTAGGCAGCCCCCTGGGTGTCCCAGGAAAAGGAGGAAGGTTAACCATTGGTGGAGAGAAATCTTGATAAACTGAGGCCAGACTGGATTGCACTCTCTTGACTTCCATGTTGGTACTAGATGAGGGACCCACATGGTGACATAGAACAGCAAGCTAAATGGAGAAGCTAGATTACCATAAATTTTCCCTAAAAGTAACCTACCTCCACTCTCTCTCTCTTTCATCTCCCTTTCTCCTTTCTGATTAATAAAGATTGCAAGTTCACAGGCAGATGCATATTCTTAGTCATAACAGTAACAAGGGGGTGAACTAAGAACTAGATAAATGAGCAAGAGGCAAAGAAGAATCCTAACCTTAGAAAATTACTTTAGTGACAGGGAAGACTTAAATATAAAATCAGAAGAAGGAAAAAATGGCAAAAAAGAAAATATATAAAGCCCCAAAGGAACATGAGAAAGAATGTCAGGCTGCAAAACAACTCTTAGAAGAATTTGAAAAGCAATTAAAAATCAAACAATAAAAGAAATGATATAAAGAATAAACAACTTGGAAACTAAAACAAGCCAAGTGGAAAGAGGCAAACAACAACAAACTACTGAAAAAAAGGACTTATTAAAAACTAGAATAGGCCAAATGGAAAAGGAAACACAAAAGCTCAAGGAAGAAAATAAAATTGAGTACATAGAAGTTAATGACTCCTGAGGCATGAAGAGAAAATCTGACAAAATTAAAAGAATGAAAAAAAAGAGAGAAAATCTGAAATACCTCACTGGAAAAACTCCTGACAAGGAGAAAAGGATCCAGGAGAGAAAACTTTAGAATGACCAGACTATCAGATGAGTATGAATAAAAAATAAAGAGCCTGGACACCATATTATTAAAAATATTATCAGGGAAAACTGTCCTAATATTTTCAAAATGCAGGGGGAAATAGAAGTTGAAAGAATCCATGGTTCTACTCCTGAAAAAAAACCCTGAAATACAAAATCCCAGAAATAATATAGTGTGGTGAAAATTATTGATCAACAGAAATGCCAATACAAGAAACAAAGTCTCCAAGGGAAAAAAAGAAATAGGTTTATTGAGAGAGGGCTAGTTTCACAATAAAACTGGACACAGGTCAAAACTAAAGACCTCAGGCCTTGTGAGTGGTCTCCTTTTATACACAAAAGTGATGCTTAAAATACAAGGTCAGGGACAAAATCAGTTTCCAAGAGAGCTAAACTAAAAATATGCTGATCTAGCAATCTAAAGCTTAAGAAAAACATACTGATAACTTCTAATCTTAGATACTGGTGTGATTTAACCAAGCTAGAGTCAAATTCACTTATGCTAGGGAACTATGCTAGAGTTACCCTTGATGCTTAAGGCAACATGACAGGAAGACCATCAAGTATAGGAAACAGAGCATCAGTATCAGTCATGGGAATAGTACAATCTTTTAAGAAAATCATGCTATATCAGCTAAAAAAAGGAGTGTGTGTTATAAGGCTAAATTTGTCATTATGGATCATACCTGTTGATACTAAATGCTAAGGAAGATAATAATGCTACCATTCACTTAACTAATTATCACATTACTTAAATAGGCAAAAAGGCATATCTGCATTAATTAAGCTATTACTAAAATAATCATAAAGGAGAGTAGAGAATTTTACATTCAAAAGAGAAAAATTCAAAAACTCACAGGTCAAGGAAAAATTACTGTAAGCAACCAGAAGGAAACAATTAAAATATAATGGAACCCTGATCAAGACCAGACAGTTTCTACATTAAAGGATAAGAAGACATGGAAAATAATATTCTGAAAGGCAAATGATCTAGGCCTATAACCATAAGTCATATGCCCAGTAAAACTGAGCATACTCTGCCAAGGGAAAAATGTGATATTTAATGAAATAGAGGATTTGCAGGCATTTCTAACAAAAATGAGTTAAAAAATTCAATAACTAACTCTATCACTCAAAAGAAGGTTATATAGATCAATAGGAATATGAAGACTTAAGGGTTTTAATAAAGTTGAATTGAATACATTCATACATGGAAGGTGATGATTAAGATACTTAAGATATCTATGATCCCTGAGATAAAGTATTTAAGATACTTAAAGTACACTTAACCATCATATCATTATTGGGGCAATAAGAAGTAGTATGTATTGATAGAAAAAGAGAGCAAGCAGAACAGATTAAGTTAATATTCAAAAATGAGATATGGAAAAGGGGAATACACAGGGAGAAGAAAAAAAAGAGAGAATGGGGGAAATGATCTCACAGAAAGAGGTGCCTAAAATCAATACAGTGGAAGAAAAATGGGGGGATGGGAGGTGGAGTAAAGAGGCAATGCTCAAGTTCTTTTCTCATAGGGATTACCTCAAAGTGGGAATAAAAGTCACACTCAGGCAGTTATAGATACATTTTCTTCTTGAGAGGGAAATAGGAGGGAAAAAAGGGAATAACAGAAGGTGAAGGAAGGGGTGAAGATGGGCAAAAAGGAGGGCAAATTGCCAAGGATGTTAGTAGTTATCTTGCCTGTGGTGTTCTGGCAGGAGTGAAGTGTAGGTACCACCAGGTCCACTAACAGCAAGCACTTGAGGCAACTGTGTTGATACCAGACTGTGGCTGTAGGTGAGCAGTGAGCACATGATGTGAGTGCAGTGGTGGAGGGATTGGTTCCCTACCAGTTGTTGAAAATGGCAAGAAAGTAGATTTTCTGATTCTGTTCCAGGAGTGGGTGATATTTGTAACTGTGTGGAAGATGTGTGGAAGTTTGAAATGGTAACAGTGCTGACGGCCTTTGTTGTAGCTCACCGTCAGAGAAGAGTACCTGAGGTCACTTCACAGGAAAAATATTTGATCCAAAGGATCTTGCATCATAGAATATTAGAAGAATCAATATGTCAAAGAATCTCAGATAGAGATGTGAAAACAGCATCACAAAAAAATGAAACATCTCATTAGAAACCGAACTGAACAGGAAAAAAGATTCAGAAGAAATAAGAAAAGAATTGTCAGGCTTCTTGAAAGTTATGATTAATAAAACATTTTAAAAGTTATAACTCATGAAATTATTAAGGAAAATTGCTCTGAGGGATTCTGTTTTGAAAGTCGGAATAGAAATGGAAAAAAATGGTCTCCAGAAAGAGATGCCAAAATAAAAATTTCCTGAAAATTGTAGCTAGGTTTCAATTCAAAGTGAAATATTAATTAAACATAAATTAAAAGGAAACAATTTAAATGTTTTGAGCTACAATCAGGATAACACAAGAT
Organism: Gracilinanus agilis; assembly: GCF_016433145.1. NCBI lineage: Eukaryota > Metazoa > Chordata > Mammalia > Didelphimorphia > Didelphidae > Gracilinanus > Gracilinanus agilis. The sequence continues at coordinate 73,441,972 of NC_058131.1, forward strand.
TTTGTAGTTTCCATATTAAAGACTGAAATGCATGGAAGATATCATTTCAAAGAGCAAAGAAGCTGGTTAAGGTTAAAAAGTACCATGTATACTGAAGTAAAATACATATTGAACTTATGTGCACCAAATGTTTTAGCATTCTATTTTCTGTAAAGGTTAATGAATTATAGATAAAAATATATGAGAAAACAATTAGAGTGAGTAATTTTCAACCTTCCCTTTCATAACCAGATATACTATGCAAAAAAGAAATAAGAAAGAAGTTAATTTAATAATGTAAGATGATTGAAATCTTACATAAGAGAAATATTTACTGATATCTGAAGAGAAATGAATGGGAATAGAAAGGAAAATACTTTTGTCTCAGTGGTACATTGCACCATTAAAAAATGAACACATATTATAACACAAATATTGTATAGTTAAATGCAGAAGGATGGAAATATTAAATGCATCATTTTCAGATAATAATGTAATAAAATTATATATAATAAAGGCCATGGGAACACAGTTATCATTAATTAGAAATGAAATAACTTAATATTAAATTATTAGTGGGCTAAAAAATTAGTCATAAAAACATTATATGTTTAAAATTTTAGGAAAAAAATTATAAGTAAGCACAAAATTGTAAATCCTGCAAACTAATAATTAGATCAATAAAACAGAATGTTACAAAACCATGGAATTTATAAACCATTATTAAAATTATTTAAAAAATATAGACAAATCAAATCACTGGCATAAAAAAGGAAAAGAATGAATGATTAGTATCAAATAAATTAAATTAGTTAAGGTTTAAATTATCACAATTATTAAAAGGCATTTTGTGTGACTATATGACAATAAATTTAACAATTTAAGTAAAATGGAACAATAATTACAAAAATATTAACTACCCTGATTTACAAAAAAGGAAATCTACTTCTTTTAAAAAAATACATTTCAAAAGCCATAAATGGGCTTCCTAAGAAAAAATACAACCAGGACCAGGTTGATTTAGAAGTGATTTCTATGAAATACCTAAAAATAAACGAATTCTAATATTAAATAAATTAATTCAAATAATAGATAAAAGAAGGCATTCTACTGAACATCCTTTAAGAAACAAATATAATACTGATACCTAAACCAGGAAGAGCAAAGACAGAAAAAGAAAATGATAGATCAATTTCACTAATAGATATTAATATAAAAATCTCAAATAAAATGCTACCTAGGAGACTGAATAAATTTATCATAAATGTTATAAATATAATATGACTGACTATAAATTAATATAAGAATGACTACAAATATAAATGAAAGCATAAGTGTAAGTTGATTTTTTTCCTTAACATAATTCCTAAAACTAGCAGATAGCATTATCTTAATGAATATAAGATAGAAGCTGTCCAGATAAATTCAATTATAACAACAGACAATATAAAATGCCTATTCATGTCCCTTGCCCATTTATTGATTGGAGAACGGCTGCATTTTTTTCTACAATTGATTTCGCTCCTTATAAATTTGAGTAATTAGACCTTTGAGTTTTTTTGTTAAAAAGATTTTTCCCAGTTTGTTGTTTCTCTTTTGATTTTAATTGCATTGTTTTTGTTTGAACAAAATCTTTTTAATTTAATGTAATCAAAATTATTTATTTTACATTTTCTAATTTTTTCTAACTCTTGCTTGGTTTTAAAATCTTTCCTTTCCCAGAGATCTGACAAGTATACTCTTCTGTGTTTCTCTAATTTTCTTATAGTTTCCTTCTTTATACTTAAGTCATTTAACCATTCTGAATTTATCTTGATGTAGGGTGTGAAATGTTGATCTAAACCTAATCTCTCCCATATTGTTTTCCAATTTTCTGAGCAGTTTTTGTCAAAGAGTATTGTTTTGATGACCACTGATTTATAGTATAGTTTAATATCTGGTTCTGCTAGGCCACCTTCTTTCACTTGTTTTTCATTATTTCCCTTGATATTCTTGATCTTTTGTTCTTCCAAAGAACTTTGTTATATTTTTTTTTCTAATTCTGTAAAAAAGTTTCTTGGTGATTTGATAGGTATGGAACTGAATAAGTAAATTAATTTGGATAGAATGGTGATTTTTATTATGTTACCTTGTCCTACTCATGAGTAATCAATGTTTTACTAATTGTAAAGATCTAGTTTTAATTGTTTGGAAAGTGTTTTGTAGTTGTGTTTGTATAATAACTGTGTTTGTTTTGGTGGATAGTTTCCTAAGTATTTTATATTTTCTAGGGTGATTTTAAATGGTGTTTCTCTTTCTAACTCTTGCTTCTGTGATGTCTTGGAAATATGAAAAATGCTAATTATGTGCATTTATTTTGTATCCTGCAACTTTGCTAAAGTTGTTGATTATACATATATATACATATATATACATATATATATACATATATATATAATATATACATATATATATTATATATTATATATTATATATTATATATTATAATGTTGATTCCCTAAGATTTTTTAAGTAGACCCATCATGTCATCTGCAGAGAGTAATAGCTTAGTCTCCTCATTGCCTATTTTAATATCTTCAATTTCTTTTTCTTCTCTAATTGCTACTGCTAGTGTTTCTAGTACAATGTTAAATAATAGAGGTGATAATGGTCATCTGTGTTTCATACCTGATCTTATTGGTTAGGCTTCTAATTTATCCTATTGCATATGATGCTTGTTGATGGTTTAAGAAATATACTGTTTATTATTTTTAGGAAAGGTCCTTCTATTCCTATACTTTCCAATGTTTTAAATAGCAATGGGTGTTGTATTTTGTCAAAGGCTTGTTCAGCATCTATTGAAATAATCATGTGATTTTTGTTTGTTAGTTTCTTGATATAGTCAATTATGTGCATGATTTCCCTAATGTTGAACCATCCTTGCATTCCTGGAATAATTCTCACCTGATCATAATGGATAACCCTCTTGATCACTTGCCGGAGTCTTTTTGCTCTTATTCTGTTTAAGATTTTTGCATCTATGTTCATTAGGGAGATTGGTCTGTAATTTTCTTTCTCTGTTTTTGATCTCCCTGGCTTTGGAATCAGTACCATATTTGTGTCATAAAAGGAATTTGGTAGGACTCATTCTTTGCTTATTATATGAAATAATTTGTATAGTATTGGGAATAGTTGTTCTTTGAAGATTTGATAGAATTCACTTGTGAATCTATCAGGACCTGGTGTTTTTTCTTAGGGAGTTCTTTGATGGCTTGTTCAATTTCTTTTTGTGATATGGGATTATTTAGGTATTCTATTTCTTCTGCTGTTAATGTAGGCAATTTATATCTTTTGTAAATATTCATCCATATCACTTATATTGCTATATTTATTGCCATATAATTGGGCAAAATAGCTTTTAATGATTGCCTTAATTTCTCCTTCATTAGAGGGGAGGTCTCCCTTTTCATCTTGATACTATTAATTTGGTTTTCTTCTTTCCTTTTTTATTAGATTTGCCAGTACTTTTTGTATTTTATGTTTTTTCAAAATACCACCTTTCATTTTTATTTATTAATTCAATAGTTCTTTTACTTTTGATTTTATTAATCTCTCCTTTGATTCTTAGTATTTCTAATTTAGTTTTCATCTGGGGATTTTTAATTTGTTCATTTTCTAGTTTTTTAAATTGCATGCCCAATTCATTAATCTCTGCCTTCCCTAATTTGTTACCAGGATCTAGTTTTATTTATTAGTTCAAAAGTTCTTTGAATTAAAATTTTATTAATTTTTCCTTTTATTTTTAGGATCTTAAATTTAGTTTTTATCTCTGTATTTTTAATTTGTTCTTTTTCTAATATTTTATTTTGCAATCCCAATTCACTGATCTCCTCCTCTCGATTTTGTTGCTATTGGCACTCAAAGATGTAAAATTTTCTCCTGACTACTGCTTTGACTGATTCCAATAGGTTTTGGTATGATGTCTCCTCATTGTCTGAAAAGTTGCTTCATTATTTCTGCTTTTCTGCATTCATTTGCTATTTTTCTATGCCATAGTACATGGTCAGCCTTTGTATATTTACTTTTTACTGCTGAAAAGAAGGTATATTCCTTTTTATCCCTGTTCAGTTTTTTCCAGATATCAGATATATATTTTTCTAGCATTTCATTCACTCCCCTTACTTCTTTCTTAGTTATTTTTTGGTTTGATTTTTCTATTTTTGAAATAGTAAGGTTGAGATCCCCAACTATCTAGTTCCTCCTTGAGCTCTTTTAATTTTTCCTTTTGAAATATAGATTTTATACCATTTGTTACATAAATTAGCAATGATATTACTTCATTGTTTTAGTACTCTTTAGCAAATGTAATTTCCTTCCATATCTCTTTTAATCAGATAAATTTCTACTTTAACTTTGTCTGGTATCATGATTACTACTCCTGATTTTTTTTAAATTTTAGATGATGCATAATAAAGTGTGTTCTAGTCTTCTACCTTGAATATGTGTGTTTGTCACCCTGACTCAAATGTATTTCTTTTAAAAAACATATAATAGGATTTTGTTTTTTTAATCCACTGTGCTATCTAGTTCTGTTTTATGGGTGGATTCATCCCATTCACATTCAGTATTATGATTACTCACTGTGTATTGCCCTCCATCATATCATCCCCTTTAAATACTACTTTATTCTCATTCTCTCTGTTCATTTTCACCAGTACTTTCTTTCCTTGTCTTATTTTCCTTCTACTTCTCTGTGAGGTAAGATAGAATTTTATATGCCACTGATTTGGGTGGATTCTTTCACTCCTGTATTTATTTTGTGGAAATATTTTAATCTTGGTCAGAGAGGATTCTCATGATGGTACAGAGCTGCTCTGGATAACTCTGACATCTTGGCTCCACTTCTCTTATATTTTCCATCTCATTCATGAGTCAACAGAATATTGTCTGGTAATTAAACCTGGCAAATCATCTTAATTTTCATAATCTTAAAATGCAAGTCTAAGGTTTTTCCTGTCATATTATATATATATTTGTGTGTGTGTACATACACATGCATATAAATAAATATGTACATATGTAGATATACACTCTATTTTCTCATTTTAATAAATGTATACTGGCTCAAAAAGTCAATACAATTGTTGATTGTCACAATGCTATATATGTATAAGACCTTCTATTCTTTCCCTGTTCTCTTCTAATTTTTATATAATTCTATTTTTATAACACCCTACATCACTGTTAGAGCATCAAGTTAAGAATCTTTAAGCAAACAAAAGTATTTTTTAAAGAAAGATGGTGAGTGAGAAGCAGAATATCCAAATGACCTTGCATATATTCTTTTTTTTTCTTTTTAAGATGTGCCCTTTTCCTAGTAAGATTTAATGGAAAGGATGCCAAGTCTTCAGAAGCTGAAAGTTAAAATAGAAAGGTCCATAATTACTATATGTTGTCATAGCAACATAGTGTACAGCAATACATGGTGGAAATCCATTTGACATATGCATTCCCTTCTAACTCCATGATAGGCTAAATAGGCAAATTTATCACCATACATTTGAATAAATCAATTAATTTATATACAAATATGTATATAGATACAATTTGACTTAATTCACCATTGAGGGGCCTTCTAATACCTAGGAGTTAGAAATTATATATATTCATAGGTATATACCTATATGAATACATATATACATGCATATGTATATATGTATGTATGCTTAAGCAACAGCAGATATAGAATGAAGTGGGATGATGTAAAAAATTTTGGATTTGGAGTTAGGGAATACTGGTTCAATTATCACTTCAAGTCAAGCAATCTCTCTGGACTTCAATGTCATTATCTCTAAAAGGAAGAATTGGGCTTAACTATGCCTAAGTTTCTAAACAATCTTAATTCTTGATTCCTATGCTACTTTAACTTGGGTCAAATCAGTTGACTTTTAGTTTTCTAGAGTAACAATTTGGTATTTATCCATTAACTCGTACATAGAATTTAATGTACTTTAGTGAAGAGAGTTCCCTAATGAGCAGTTCCCTATTCTAATGAAATTATAGATCTTTCTCATATGCATTCTCATATGAAGGAATCAAGTGAAAAATAACCATGCTATTTTACAGGAAATAGGTCTTGATCCATGACACATGTAAAATCTAGTGGAATTGCATGTTGGCTATGGGAGTAGGGTGGTAGGAGAAAAACGAAAAATATGAATCATGTAATTATGGAAAAATTTTCTTAATTAATAAAAATAAATAAAAAGTTACTTCATTTTTAAAAATGTTAACCATCATCTTAACCTTTAGCAAGTCATAATATTTTGCTAGCAGTGAGTATTGCCTCCGTTTTGATTGCTAAGTGATCAAGGTGGTAGTTTCTGAAGATTGGAGAGTCTGTGACAGTTCTTAAAAATAAGACAGCAATAAGATTTTGACAGCAATAAGATTTTTTTTGCTTAGATTGACTCTTCCTTTCATTTGGCCTTATAGATGCTATAGTAAGGTTTTTAATTGGCAAAAAAAATTGTCTTAAGGAATAGGGAGATCTCCAAAGAGGAATAGGGGGTGACTGGTTGATGGACCAGTCAAGGCACACACATTATTTATCAATTAAGTACACCATTTATATGGGTGTGATTTGTGGTATCTGAAAACAATTATAAAAATAGCATTAAAGGTTTTGATTACAGATCACCATAATAGGCATAATAATAATGAAAAAGTTTGAAATATTGTTGAATTAAGAAAATTGGCACAGAGACATAATATCACCATCTGAAGTTGGAAAAATGGCACTGATAAAATTTCTCAGTACAGGGTTGACACAAGCCTTCAATTGTTTAAAAAAAAAGTTAAATTAAAAAAATTAAATGCCATATCTGCAAAGCACAATAAAGTGAAGCACAATGTACAAGATATTTATATTAAGGGTAAAATTTCAAAGAGTTGGACCAAATTTATGAGGAATGTGGTCTCCATAATTATTACTAAAGTCAGAATGATTTTTAGAAATTTATAAAATAGTGGGAAAGAGTGAAAATATCTCAAATGTCTGTCACAGACCTGTCCATACTTAAAAATAAGTGTATACACTTCTGGTGATTAAATCTAAAAATGGTCAGGGGAGAGTTAATCCTATTCACATATTTCTTTATAAATATTGCCAAGGCTGTGTGCTCAGACTTATATTAGGTATTGGAGAGATAGTAAAGACATTACTTCAGAAATAAATTCCTTAAAATCTAATATGATTTTAATAATACTCATATACATACACATATATACATGTTCCAAGACATACACATACATATAAATATGTATATATTCTCTATATATATATGTTTTTATGTATGTGAATAAATAGGTAGAGGGAATTGGGAGGGAGAGGGAGAAGAAAGAAGAGTGGGAGGGGAGTGAGAGACAGAGAGAAAAAGATAGTCAGAGAGATACAGAGAGAAACAGAGAGACAATGTATATATTAAATGTATATATAAAATGTATATATTAAAACACAACTGTGAAAAATAAACATTTTATAATGTTTAGAGTATTAGATCTTAATTGTTACATGATTGCTTTTGAATCTGGTCTCCTGTATTTACTACTCTAGGAAAGTTAATTTATCTCTCTTAGCCATGGTTTCCTTGTCACTAAAATGGGAATAATGATAGTACCTAACTCCTAGGATAGTTGTAAGGATCAAATAAGATAATACATCTAAAAAGATTTATAAACTGTAACATGCTAGATACATGTAATATTTTATTATAATAACTTGTTAAAGGCAATTAAAGGTTTATTTGCTCTTATATCTTGCTCTTTTAGAATCTTTTTAAAAATAGTATTGCATATTTCCATTTTGTATATACTGTAAGCCTAGTAGACAGAATCTACTTAATCATTGTGCAGGGTAGAACCAACTCATTCTTCCTGGTCAGTATTGGTGTTTTTTGAGATGCTACTAGTGCCCCTTAATTTGGACTCTACTCATTTCCAGTTTCTCAGTTCTCTCTGTAGATGTTTCATTATTAGCTAGGGGCCAAGGGACTGCACCTTGAGCTCATCTGCTCTGATTTTTCTTTAGCTCTGCTTTTTTTCCCCATTATGAGTTAAAATGACCCTCTGGCTGGAGCAGCTGAGGCCTGCTCTGAATTCTGTACTCTAAACACACATGTCTGCTGCTGCCACCATTCAAACTGATGAGACTAGAAAGTTAAAATACAGTGTTTTCCATACCTAAATTTGAAGCCTTTGCTTTATTTTTTCACTAAAAAATAACTGTTAAGTTCTAGATTATCACCTCATAACTTAGATTTTTAAGTTGATCACAAGTGTATTTGATAATTTGGTTAATATAAATGTAGTCCTTTAACATTTTATGGTATGGAAAATATGAAACAGACTTGCATGTTAATGCAATCTCTGCCTTGATATACTTTTAAATTTTTCCCAATCTTCAAACCAGATGCTTTTACTAAATTAAAAATCATTTTCACATATAGGATTCACCATGAAATTAACAGTAGGTATAAGAAGCTAGAAGGGAATTATGGAAAATAGAAGGTATAATTGTTATATGTAAAGATTCCACAGTGTTAGGGGAGCTGGCATAATATGACCTAAGAAAACAGGCATTGGGATAGGAGGCAATGTGTCAATGTCTGAAGAATTAAGTACTAATGTGACAAAAAAGTGACACCAGAATGTATAGAGGAGAGATTGGTTAAATTCATTTCCATATAAGATTCTTCTTTACACTTAGACTTTTATTTACCATTACAATGTTAATTCTGGGAAGATGGCAGCTTAGACAGAGTGAATCTTGAAACCTCCACACCCTTACACACCAAGATAGACAACAATGTGCTTTGAGAATAAAAAGGACCAATCTCATAATGGGACAGAGCAGGGGAAACTCTACTGCAGCACAACTAAAGAGGTATGCCAAGAAAAAGGCTTCAATTCTTGAACTGTCAGATCTGAGGGCATAGAAGGGGAATCCCAGGACACCTCCCCCACATGCTGTGCAGAGTCTCCAGCTGCCCCAGAAATCTTAGTGCAGGTGGAAGCACCAGTCCTGAGAGAGGGCCTTGCTGGTACCAGACTAGGAGAGTTGAACACAGGCACTAGAGAGGTGACTGGAGGAGAAAACCAGAAAAAACACAGCAAAAATGCCTGGAATATGGTGGCTTAGAGAGAGCCAAACCTCAGACCTCAGACAGCTTTGTTTCCTCATACTGAGATAGAGAACAAAGGGCTTCAACAGGAATGAAAATCAGATCAAACACAAGGACAGCACAAGGGGACCCCACTGCTGGACAGCTCAACTCAGCAAAAACAACCCTACTTGTCCCCCCAAGTTTGTTTCTTTTTCCATCCTCTATAGGTTTTAGCCTCAGGGCAGAGTAAAAGCAGTAAAACTAATCCAACCAGGATTAATCACATCAGTTGGACAGACAAGAAGCCTTTAGAGGGCAGAGAAAGTAACTACAAACCTCCATTGCCAGCTGAGGAAGATTGTTCATCAAAGATCTTTAAATACATCTTCTCAAACTAGTACAACAGAAAAGGGAAAAAATATTAGTAAGCAATAGAAAAAGAGAAAAGAAATGACAATTGACAGCTTCTTTCAAGAAAGTGAAAAGAGAGCAAATGAAATAGAATTAGAAGAAGAGGAAGTAGTTCCAGTGAACTGGACACAGGCTTTGGAAGATCTCAAAATTCAATTGACCCAAGAACTTCAGGAACTCAAAAAGCAAGCAGGAGAGGCAAGAGAGGCTGAAGACAATTTGAAAAAGGAAATACATGAGCTAAAACAAGAAAATAAAGTCTTAAAAGTCAGAATTGGCCAGCTTGAAAATGAAGCAAAGAAGGCAAAAGATGATCTACAAAAAAAATCAGAACAGAAGGGGAAGGATGATCAAAAAGCCAGGGATGAATTCTAGTCTTTAAAAAACAGAACAACAACTAGAAGTAAATGACTTCACAAGGCAGCAAGAATATATTAAACAAAATGAAAAAAATGAAAAATTTGAGAATATGAAACACCTCATTGATTCAACCAAAGATCTGGAGGACAGAGCTAGAAGAGACAACTTAAGAATTATTGGTTTACCAGAACATCATGATAAAAGAAAAACTTTAGATAGCATCTTACAAGAAATTATCAGAGACAATTGCACTGAAATTCTTGAACAAGAGGGAAAAGTGGAAATTGACAGAATCCACAGATCACCTCCTACATTTAATCCACAACTGACAGCTTCCAGGAATATTATAGCTAAATTCAAAAACTACCAGATCAAGGAAAAATATTACAAACTACTAAAAAGAAGTCATTCAGATATCAGGGAACTACAGTTAGGATGACATAGGATCTGGCTGCATCTACAGTGAAGGACCAGAAGGCATGGAACACAATATTCTGGAAAGTAAGAGAACTGGGTCTACAACCAAGAATCAACTATCCAGCAAAACTGACTATATTATTACAGGAGAAAATATAGTCATTCAATAAAACTGAGGACTTCCAAACATTCATCAAGAAAAAAACAGACTTAAACAGTTTGCTGCCCAAACCCAGAATTCAAGAGAATCAACATAAGATAATTAAGAGAATGGGGGAGGAGAAAAAAATTCTTTTCTTTAAGGGACCCAACAAATTCAATGAATTTGTATCCCAAGAAGAAAAGAAGATATTGGCAAATATTAAAAATTGTTATTACCAACAGGGTAACTTGAAGAAGTTTACATAGAGGGAACAGTGACAAACTGTATAGGATGAAATGTCAAGATATATACATAAATATGTATAAATGTATACAAAACTAGGGGGAAAGAAGGTAATAATAAGAAAAAATAGTAAAACAAGCAAAAATGAATAAATTTATATGATATAAAGAAGCACATGGCAACAACAGGGAAAAATAACAATACACTGTAAGGGTAAAGAGGTTAGAGAGAGGAAATATTCAATACTTAAATGCATTGAAATCACCTTAAAGAGGGAAGAACAATCAGATCCATTGGGACAGAGAATTGATTCACAACATATAGAGAAGTAGAAGGGTAAAAAATTGGTGGGAAGGGAAGCAATACTAGGGAAGGAGAGGGCTTGGGGGGGAAGTGCAGCATAGCTTTAAAGAACAATAAGAGGGGAATAAGAAGGGAGAGGAGAGAAAGGGAAGTACAACAAGGGACATGAATAGGCAATTTTCAGATAAAGAAATCAAAACTATCAATAAGCAAATGAGAAAGTGTTCTAAATCTCTTATAATTAGAAAAATGCAAATCAAAACAGCTCTGAGGTACCACTTCACACCTAGCAGATTGGCTAACATGATGGCAAAGAAAATTAATAAAAGTTGGAGGGAATGTGGCAAAAATAGGTACATTAATACATTGCTGGTGGAGTTGTGAATTGATCCAACCATTCTAGAAGGCAATTTGGAACTATGCCCAAAAGGCTTTATAAGAATGTCTACCTTTTGATCCAGCCATAACACTGCTCATTTCATACTCCAAAGAGATAATGAGGGAAAAGACTTGTACAGCAATATTTACATCCACACTCTTTGTGGTGGCAAAAAATTGGAAAATGAGGGGCTGTTCTTCAATTGGGAAATGGCTGAACAAATTGTGTCATCTGTTGGTGATGGAATACTATTGTGCTGAAAGGAATAATAACCAGAGGAATTCCATGCAAATTGGAATGACCTCCAGGAATTGATGCAGAGTGAAAGGAGCAGAACCAGAAGAACATTATACAGAGAGACTGATACACTGTGGCACAGCAATGCAATTATCCAGAACAATTCTGAGAGACTTATGAGAAAGAAAACTATCCACATCTGGAGAAAGAACTGTGGGAGTAGAAACACAGGAGAAAAACAATTGTTTCATCACATGGGTCAATGAGGATATTGATTAGGGATGTAGACTCTACTTGCTCACACTAATGAAAATATTAATAATATGGAAATAGATCTGGATCAATGACACATGTAAAACCCAGTGAATTGTGCGTTGACTATGGGAGGAGGTTGGGGGGAGGATAGAGAAAGAACATAGATCATGTAACTATGGAAAATTTTTCTTAATCAATTAAATACAATTTATAAAAAGAATGAAACATTAATATATGAAAGATGGATAGAAACATATTCAGAGTAGCTGAAAGTACTTTTAAAAAGTAAAGTTATCTAAAACATAAATGGATCACCCTTAGAGCATACTCATCATCACTCTATGGTGGTTTCAAGATATTTCCTGTTCCTTTTTAATGATACTCAAAGTTTAAGAAGGGACACCATCAATAAAATGTATAATAAAAAAGAAATGGATTGGTCATATGAATAAAGTGAAGGAAGAAGATAAAACAGTCAAGCCAACACAAATTATATCTTTTAATATATTTGTTTACCATATGTAGATATATTCATATCTATTAATGTATATATGGCATGATGTGTATTGTACATATATGTATAGTGTGTGTATCTATGTATATGTATGTATCTGTTTTGTGTCTATATATATATATATATATATATATATATATATATATATATACAGAGAGACAGAGAGAGACATAGAGAGAGACAGAGAAAGAGAGAGAGAGGGACAGAATGAGAATGATTACAAGTTTGCTAAGTGAATATTCTTTGGAAGATCTAAGCAAAGACATGGACAAGAATAATATTAAACTCATGAAATACGTTATTCAATGGCTGAAGGAAATGGGGATTTTAATTCAAAAGAAGACAATAAACATATTTAACCTCAAGAAAGAAGAGAAAATCAAAAGTGAGAGCATAAACTTATGGCCCAATGCTTTAGGAATATTATTTGAAAGAACTTGAATTGGAAAGGGGAAGCAAATTACATATAGTAAGAACAAATAAGCAAATGTACTGAGAAAACAAATGAAGCACCTGGGCATGGTATTACCCAACATTAACTCTCAGGAATGACATGGTTGAGCCAACCTGCCTCCACATCATCAATTCTAGTGTTACAAGAGATGTACAATCATGTCATGGCTATGAGATGAGTAAAAGTCAGCATCCTAGACATAATTTTGTTTTGTTTTGTTATGTTTTCTGTTCTGCTTTTGGAATGGGGATGATTATACTGCTTCTATTCAACAACACAGTTCTTAAACTACTATTTTTATTATTTTGCACACAATCAATCAGCATAACACCATTAGCTCTCAAATATTCATTTAGATAATGGTAAGGCAAAAGCAGGAATTACCCTAATATCAAAGTTGCTTTTTAAAAAACAAAGCCAAAAAATTAATATATCGCAATCTATATGAAAACCTGTTATCCCACTATACTTCCCCTCTATATAGGATCTCTTGGCCTCTGGAAATCATCACAAGCTTTCCTTTTTCCCTAACCAGCGACTGAAATTCAGAGCAACCAGATACTTCTGTGATGTTTTTCCTTTCTAAAACTGAAAATGACAATAAAGAGTAATTCACTCAAAATTTTCTTACACTGAAGGTCTCACCAGCTGTCCTACCCTTTTCTACAGACAATCTTCAAAGTTAAATCAAGTAATCTTGGGAATAAAAAATTATGACAAAAAAAGCAAAAACTCCCAAAACAAACAAAACAAATAAACAAAGGTCCACTTTCTCCTAGAGCTCATTTAACAGTGGAAAGAAAGAAGCAGCAAACAACTATGTAGTAATACAATTTATACAGCTAAATTGGAAGTAATCTCAGAGGAAGACACTGAGATTAAGGAGAAAGATGGGAAAAACACAAAACAAACAACTTCTCAGAAATGATTAAATTTACTTGAAATTTGAAGGAAGTCAGTAAAACTGAAAGGTGAAGATAAGGAGAAGAAAAAGTATAAGTAAAGTCACAGAAAATGGCTTGAGTTGGTAGGTTGAGTGTTGTATGTGTATTAGTAACAGCAAGGATGCCAATGTTACTGCATTTCATTGTGTATGGAGGTGTATAAGATATAAAAAGTTTAATTAATAAAGGTAGTAAAGGGTCAATTTATGAAAGGCTTTAAAGAGAAAACAAATATATATATATATATATATACATATATATATATATATATATGTACATACATTTTAATTTACTCTTAGAGATACCAGGAAACTAGTATTGTTTATCAAATAGATGGAAAAGAGAGAAGGATTTTGACAGATATTTAGGAATATTTATTTGAGAGCTAAGTAGAGATTGAATGAGAGTGTGGAGAGATTTGAGGCAATGAGAAGATCAATCAATGCCTCTTCTTCAAAGTAATGCTTTGATTCCAATCAAAATGCTCCAAGAACAGCAGATGATAAGATTTTCCCATCAGTGCGTTTCCTGCTTGCTTCTACCTATTCAGCTCTTTCACAACTGACACTTTGACTACTCCCAGTGCCTCAAACCAAGCCCTCCTGTTGGTTAGTGAATCATCTTTCCCTTATGAGGTAAATTCAACAAAATCCATTTTTGTCATTTTGGAACCCAACAATCCTTGTTTAATCTTCTTGTAATCCCCAAATAGTTGAGTCTTGTCAGTTATATGCTCTGAGCTCTAAAAATAGTCACATTCAAATGAACATAAGAATCACAATTTCCTAAAGACATTACTACCTCAGGATCTCTGATCTCAAACACATGTTCTTTTACATTCTTATGAAGGACAGACCTCTATATGGTAGTCCTCAAAATCTATGCACCTTTTCACATTTTATCTATTAAAATGCATTTCTTTACGATAATATTTTTATTAGTTTTTCTCCCACAAGCATTATTTCTTTCAGCAACCAAGACATTCAGGGGAAAAAAGAGGAAGCATCTTATACAAATCTTTGTAATATAAAAATAAGAGAAGACAAAAATTATGTAGGAAATAATGAGTTTCTTTACATATTTGACAGCTTGTTATACAGAGGAAAGATAGACTTGTTTTATTTGTTCACAAAGAAGAGTATCAGGAGAAATGAGTTTAATTTTCAAAGAAGAAAATTAGGCTTAATGTAAAATAAAATTTCTTAAGAAAATTAGATGTAAATGTACCAACATGGATATTATTCGGTATCTCCTCTCTGGAGGTGTTTGAGAAACATTTTAAGCTCCATTATCAGATACATTATAGTAGCTATTCTTTTCATATTTGCATCAGATTAGATGAACATTAGAAGTCATGGATGAGTTGTGATCTATGCTTCCATTGGTGAAAACATGAATACACTGAAATAGGTAAGCATATAGAACATAGTATCTGTCCATTGTTCACTTTAATTTGGTCATATGCTTCAAGCACAGAACTATCCAAGGTATCTAATGTCATTTCTTCCATTGGAGAAAATCCCAATGCCT
Organism: Gracilinanus agilis; assembly: GCF_016433145.1. Classification (NCBI taxonomy): domain Eukaryota; kingdom Metazoa; phylum Chordata; class Mammalia; order Didelphimorphia; family Didelphidae; genus Gracilinanus; species Gracilinanus agilis. The sequence goes on from NC_058131.1 coordinate 73,457,283, forward strand.
CTATGTTCCACTATTAACTCAATTCTCAAAGTCTTTTCTTCTTGACTTTTAAGCTAGAAACCTTCATCCCCTTCCCAATGACCTCAAAATTCTATGCTTTTGAGACAGATATTCAATCTTAATATCAATGAGAGCTCAACCACTTCTATGCACTCTGATTAAAGATCCATGGCTCATCTCCCTGACCAGGAAAATGTTAAACTGAAATAGCTTTATAAATTCACAACATCACATGTATCCTAGCAGAAAAATAAACAAAACAAAAACAAAAACACTTTCTCTACTTACTGTGAAGTTGAATTCATTTCTTGTAGCATATGGCATATATAATCAAGTAAAGAGTGTATTTTATCATTTGCTGCAATGAGTTAAATAATCACTGCAAATTTTTTTCAGGTAATTCACTAAGTCCTTCTAACTTCACTACTTCATAATTTCATCTAGTTATAATTCACTCTTTACCAATCCCTCCTGATTTCCCTAAGGATTGAAGTTGAAGAATTTAACAGACTTAGAGTTTTTATATGAATGTTTTTAATAACTCTGTTTACCAGTTTGGTGGAATAGTGGATAGAGCTCTGGACCAAGAGTTGGGAAACTTGAGTTCATATCTAGCCTCAGACACTTATTTAGCAATGGGACACTGGCCAAACCACGTAATCTCTCTCTTAGTTTCCTCACCTATAAAATATGGATAATGATAGGACCAACCTCACACAGATGTAGTAAGGATCAAATGAAATATTTTAACACTTTAAAAGAGTATCTGCTACATAGTAGGAAACTTACAATGTTTATTCCCTTCCTTTACTTAATCCTTACAGACTTTTCTGTATTGAATTCCCTGCTCAAACTACTGGTTTCTTCTCCCATCTCAGATTCTCTCAGATTTAGCATTGTAAAACAGGTCCAGCTTCTGGATTAGTCTCTCACTCACTCCTTGACCCATAGGTAAAGACTTCCCTTTAATCCTAGTAATGGTTTTAACTGCTAACATATGTTAGAAATATTAGGTTCTTCTACATATAGTTCAGCAAAACTTTAGACCAAAAGGTGCCCAATCTATTTCCAAGTACAAAATCAAAATATGTCCTACTTTGTGTCCTGTGTCTCAAGACACTGTCTTTTACTGGCATAGCTTTTACAAAGCCTATGTCTCCTCCAACCTACATGACATCATCAAAGTTATAGTTCTCATGAGTGTAACATGAATCACAGTTTTTAATAATTAAGGATTAAGTAACAACATATAAATTAGAAGTCAAAAATTCCATTTTCATTTTCATACCTTATTAGAAATGAAATTATAAGGAGAAGGTGTGTATAATAGTTCATAGTCTCTTGTTTCCACTTTTTGGTTTCCTCTCTGAGTCCCATGCAAACTTGACTCTTTTTCTCCCTTAAAACTTCCCTGAGCTGTATTCTATCAGTCCTAGGACTATATTATACAGCAGTCATAACTCCCTAGGTCACCAAAAATAACTCAAAGACTTAAATTACTTGCTAGTTATCACAGCATACTTTATCACACCTCAGGTATAGATTATGCAGTATTGAATTCAATGTTAATCAACTGCCCAAGGAATTTGCAGTGACTGCTATAATCTCTGAGACCTTCTGAAACAGTAAGATGATATTTGTAGCAGTTGTTCATTATTAAGCCATAATAATCAAAATTTCAAGAACAACTGTACTCATAATAATTAAAATAGAAATTTTCCACTGAAATTTCTATCCTATCAGAAACTAGTTCTTTTGTACCCCACCAGGCAACCTGTGGCTCCATATTGATAAATTCTTTAAAATTGAATGATTTTTCCAGTGGAATTGCTCATTGATTATGGGAAGGGGTAGTAGGAGGGGAGGGAAAGAACATGAATCATGTAACCATGGAAAAAATATTTTAATTAATTAATTAGTATTTTGCAGATGGGAAATTTGAATGATTTTTTATTGATTGCCTTGGAGTGTTGCTAGGAGACACTGTGATAAAAGGCAAAACATTCTCTATATTTCAAGAATTTATGTTTTACTATTAATTACTGTAGCAATATAAAGTTTAGAACCTGAATTCTATAATTTGGCATTACCTAAGAAAAGAGAAGGTGGGCTAGTACCATGGGAATATCATAAAGTAGATAGCCAAAGTGCTATTTTGGCCCCATAGCAATGGCAAGATCAAGTAAGGAATATCACTGGCACTTTGGGCACAGGACCTGTGGCAAACTTTGGGAAAACATTTAAAAGGGTCATGTAATATGAGAAAGGATAGATGAGTTGAAACTATCATAATGGAGCGACTCCCAAATAAATAAAATCATAGATCTTTCTGATTACTTGAATCTATTAGGAAATTATTACTCATGTATAAAAATTCATTATAAATATTACAAATATAACATTAATTAATCACCCAAATAATGCCAATCTATTCTAACCTCTGGAAAACAACTGAAAGCACAGAGTATCTATAGAGGAGTTTCTAGGTAACTGCTTAATTAACTTCAAATAATTATACCAAACAATCAATAGTCTTAAACTATGCACATGAAACAAATAATATTTGACATATTCTTAAAGTCGTACCTCTCTCAGCAGCCTTTGTATTTTAGAAAAAGAGAATTCCTAAATAGTTTATCAAAAATCATTAAAGTTTGGTTTTTTAGATCTGAGGCAAGATTTTTGGTAGGAATGAAGTCTGGAACACAGATACCTTTCAGAATTTCTCTGCAAACTATTCCCTGAGATAACACCTATACCTATATCTATAGTTATATATCTATATCTATGCATATAGATATCTATCTCTATCTGTCTATCTATCTATCTATGAATGGCTTTCTGTTGGATCCCTGGAACTCAGTATATTTGTAATGTTGCATTATAATTTCATTTGGAGAATATGGGCTGTTCCAGGTGGACTAGCATTAGGCTTGCCAAGCCCATTTTAGGGATGCTCATCAGCCTTCATTTTCTACCTTTCATCTATCATCTATGACTCTAGGAAGCTGTAGCATTTCAAGTGCTACACTCAGCTGATGTGTAAAATCACGTTGATGGCACATCAATACAATCAGGGAGTTTGAGGAATGTCTACCCCAAGCACGTAAAGACTTCCCCTGGTGGAAGGGTGAATGAGAATGATTTCTTCCAATGGTCATGAAGGAAGCTGAAGCAGTCACCCAGAGCTTGATCAGACTTCGAAGATGGCAAGGTCACTGACTGCATCCTGGCCCATCACTAGTGTTGCTAAGTTTTGTCTTGTCACTGGACTTCAATGACTGTCATAGAGAGTGAGGCTGATGACTTTGCGCAACTTCTCCTCATTGAAATCCAATCCATGTGATTAGGGGTGTAGACTGGAAAGGACCACACCAATGCAACTAACAATAATATATAATAAGTCTTGATTGATGACACATGTTAATACCAGTGGAAATGTATGTTGGATATGGAGGAGGGGTGAAGGGGAAAGTAAAAACATGAATCATGAAATCAAGGAAAATTTTTCTAAAAAAATAAAATATTTAAATCTTAAAAGAAAAGAAATCCAAATCCATGGGCAAGTCAAAACAGCATCCTGGGATGTCATAATTCCTTTTCAAAAATGAAGAATGAAAAATAACAGTGTTGCATGCTTGCATGCATCCATGATGATGACTCAAAGGGTAAGAGGTTTTAGGCTTAAAAAGCAAAAGGAGTTGTGTTCCATCACTTCCTATAATCATTAACTGATCAACCCCATTTTGAAAATGTAAAGGTCATAGCTGATTCTTTGCAAAAACATCTAAGACTATATATATATATATATATATATATATATATATATATACATATATATGTATATATATATATATATATATATATATATAAAGAATATAATACTAGGTGGTTATATTCCTGGAAAGAAAATGTAGGTAGTTAATCTTTGTGGGAAATAGAGGAATAATTTTCCTCCTTTTGGAATGTTAATGTATTTATATTCATGGCTAAAAGACTATACACAAAATAACATCATATAAACTATTTTAAAGTTTATGAAGCTTTTTATATATAATGACATTGGGTTATTATATATTTTAAATATTCATGTAATAAAATAATTGATAATAAGCAATGTTGTATGGGTTCTCTAACCAATGACACAGATTTAAACTTTGCTATGGCTAAGGTAGAGGAAACATAGATTTCATGGTTGGGCATTTTTCTATTGATGAGCTTCCAAGTATAGTTAAGCTGGTCCACAAAGTACATTTAACCTGTGGCTCCTGGGCATGCTTTCAAAGCTTGTCTAATTTAAGAAAGACTCATAGCATTTGGCCTCTGCTGGATTAACCTTTAAATTGTCCAAAGTTACCCCAGCACATAATGAGAAATCAGACAGGACTTTAATGAAGGGCTTAGGAATTCACATTTAGAGGACAATCATTCTAGTCCCAGCTTATACTTAGTAACCATCCAAGCTTGTTTTATAAAATAAATCAGGAATTTGAAATTTAGAGAAGTATTATAACTTATTCATGGTCATCTAGATAATGTAATGCAAAGATGCACCAGAAGCTTTTGCCCTTGCAAAAGTTAACTGAAAACTTCTGGCAGTTAGAAGCCCTAGAATGCTGACAGAAGTTCAGTTGGAACCTGAGGCTCGAAGAGAGTAGAAGGTCCAACTGCAGCTCTGCCTTTGGGATTCAGCTTTGCTTTTGGCCTGTGCTTTGTCTCTGGACAATTTGAACCTAGCTAATTGCTCTGGACCTTTCCTGACCTTCTCCATATTACACCCCTATTACCTTTCCTGTGTTTTCCCTGTGGGCTCTGGGAGGAAGTGTGGCTTTTGGGTTATAGTGATTAGACTTTGAGGGTTTAGTTTCCCTATAGGCAAGTAGCATATCCTTGAATCAAACTATCTCTTATTTAGAAGCAGCCAAATATTTCTTGGCTAGGAGAGCAGTCTCTCTCTCAGTCTAACCCATTCCTGTGACCCTCCCCCATCTTGAGTTTCTCCCTAGAGGCTGTCAGAAACCCTAAACCCCTCTCTCCTTTCTGACCAACCCTGAATATTAATAAACCCCCTGTTACCTAATCAAACCCTCTGGCTAGGGTTGAAGAGGGAAGGAATTATTTTCATTTATTTCCTGAGGGAACTGGAGGCATCCATCTTGGGAGGAAGTAGTTACCCGAGACTTCCTCCTGAACCCATCAGTTTCACTGACAAGGAGAGTCCCTTGAGGGACTTGAGAAACTGACAAGAAAATCCCTCAAGGTGGATTTAAACACTTCACTTCTGACTGGCCCAACTCCTTGTGTCTATAGATATACCTTTCCTACCTGGAAGGGATCAGTCTTTTTCCCCAGTGTCCTCTGTCTCTAGCCTGAGTGTCTAGTCTAAGCTGCCCCTCCTGAATACTCCACCTATTTCCTTACCATCCAATTTACCATCTTGAACTCTCCTTCCCTAAACTCAGCCATCCCTTTTATTCCTCTCCTATCACCTCAATCACCTTCTACCCCTCCTTATTAGCAAGGATTAAGAGAGCACCTCAATTTTAATGACAACTTTAGTGTCATGAACTTACTCTCTGCTCTTTTCCCACTACACAACAATGCCTTTTGGGAATTATCATACAGAATCTCAGCAGGAAGCAGAGCTTAAGTTTATTTCTACATTTTTTTCCCTACAGTCATGGCAGATATTTTACCAACATTTGAGGAATCTTTTCCACATTATTATTATCTATTAGTACAACAGAGGAAATGATATAGTTTGCATGTAGGGCCAGGAAATACCCAGGAAAATAACTTTCAGAAATTCCTCAAACACATCTCCATGTGTTAAATTGATTAATGTATTGTGGAGATAGCATTCAATTAACTGTTGGTAAAGCATTGAGAAGTGAATGGAGATTAGCCTTATAATCAGAGGACCTGGGTTCAAATTCTCTCTCTTCCACTTTTCACTTATGTAAATTTTGTCATGTTACTTAAGGTCCTTCAACAGAATTATCTTTTTTTTTCAGTAAAAGAAAGTCATTGCATTAAAGGATCTCTAAAGTCACTTTCAGCTCTGCTCTGAATATATGCCTTTATGATCATCTGATGAATGAAATGGATCTATGCAATACTCTTGTTGAAGTGAACATGGTGGAAATAGAGTGATATGAAATTGATGCAGAAGGGACCAAGCTACAAAGCCCTGAATGATCCCCAAACATTCCCCCTTTATTTGTCACTGTTGTGATTGGCCAGTCGATATCCTCATCAAAATGGATAAGAAAGCAATTCATGGATATGTCATCTTGAGCCTATGTTTCTCACTGTCTATGACCTTTTTTGTTACGCTACCCAGGAGTTTGGACTCTGACACATACAGAGGGGAAAAATCAGTATTGACCCTTCAGCTCATGCAAAGCTACACAATAGAGTTTTACTTTGAGACCTTTCTTCCTGTGAAAGCTTGCCAGTTTGAACTCAAGAATATATAACAAGCAGCACTCATTGTGCCAAGAAAGCATTATCTCCTTGAGAGTTTATGTACAAGTATATATTTCACTTTGCTGATGTAGCAAGCAGTTTAAAAATAAATTCTTTATTTGCAATTTTTTATTCAGTAGGAAATAATCAATTATGTGCTTTTTAAATAGAGTCTTCATGTATCCACATTTAGTAATGATTTGAAGACAATTTCTTTAAAATCTCAAATAATGTCATTTGAATTCTTGTATTTTTTAGTGGTTTATTTAGAATTAAGGCAGAATAGCCAACTCATTAGTAGGCATTATACCCAGAATCCTTTCTAACACCCTAGGATTTCTCTCCAAACTCATTTCAGTAGATGGACCATTCACAGAGGACATTTTCTTAAGAAAGAGAGAAAAAGTTCAGTTGTGATAGCCACCTTACTAAGTGCAAACTATCTCCAAAGGAGATTCAGTGCCAATTTAGAAATGCATAACCACTGCCTTTGAACTCTGTCACTTGAAATTGCTTCACTCTTCTCAACACTCACAGTCCTTATGCAACCTCATTTTTAATTCAGTGGCAGTGAGATGAAATAGATTTGAACATTCTTGCAGAGCTCAGCGTTCGTGCCTACTGGGGGGCTAAGCTTTTGTTTTCGGCCATTATGGCATCTTATTTTCTGATACCTCCACACATACTTTCTTACTTCCATGATATCAAATCTATAAATTAGTCAGAAGCCTTTGAAAGATGAAATAAATGCATGGAATAGAATTTGGAGACAAAGGATATAATGGCTGACCAGTAAAGTATAAATCTTATTCATACACTGACATCATTTTTAAAAGTCTACAACAATACTTCTGTTATAAAAAAATTATATTTTCTAAAAGTTTGCAAAGAACATATGTATGTGTGTATGTGCATACATATGTTTATATAATTTGATAATGGGATCATTTCAGATAAATTCCATGTTTTCTGTGTTAGGGACAAGTTCTTATCAAGTACTCATTTATTTAAACTGAATAGAAGCATCTCTAATTTTTAAAGCAGATTGAAGTAATAGAGAAAAAGCATTTTTTGCCAGATAAATTGAGGCTGAATCATATAACTGACTACCTTTATGGTTTTAGGTATGTGATGATCTCAGTTTCCTAAATCTGTAAAATATGGATGTTCTATTAAATAAATTCAAGCATCTCTTTCACATGTAAAACCTACATAAAACCTACAAATATATCTGGAATGTCAACATAGAGATTCCCTCCACCAAACATAACTTCCCTATGACTTAGTAGCTCAGTCTTGGTATGTTGTCTGAGATCTGTGGAAATTATATGCTTTATCCAGCTTCATACCCCAAGTAAATATTTAAGGAAAGATTTCATCACTGGCAATTGTTACTCTAAGAATGCTCCATCTATAATACCATGATGCTTTTCAACTCTCAAATCCACTCTTTAGTCTTGCTTTCCTCTTTCATGCCAGTTTCCCTCTAGTCCAGTTTCCTCATTCCTTTTTTTTCTAGCTTTCATTTATACATTGTCTCCTCTCATTAGAATGTCAGTTCTCTGAAGGCAAGACTTATGTTGTATATTTGTATTTGAACCCCTGCATAAAGAATAATGCTTGGGTTATAGTGAGTATTTAACAAATGATTTACCATAGATGAATCTATTCATCTATTGTAAGGGTAAAAAGGGTTTTTATGGGTTCAATATATTAAAGATGGTTGCCAGAGGATTGAATATTATCAATTCTCAATTAAGAATAATCTCAAATCAAAAAATTGACCTTTATGGAAGTTTATTTACATGAAAGAAGGGAGAGAGGAAGAAAATAAGAATCTGTCTCACTAATTAATCCAGGTTGATCTTAACCCTCAGCTGAGGGTTGTTGTGAGGAAGATAAGATTAGATTAAGTATTGATTAGATATTAAGTACATAGCAGGAAGGAGCTGGAGCTGGGAATTTCAGGTTGGAATGAAGGAGCAGGAAGAGGTGACTTGGCTCTGAGAAGGGACTCCATTAGGGGTTAATACAAACTGTGGTGAGCCCTGGGAGACCTCAGAGAAAAGGGCACCTTGCATCCTGATTTTCCCCTGGGATCCTATGTGGTGTGGCATCTAGCAAAAAGGACAAGATCTACAGTTCCAAAGGAAGAAGGAGAAGTTTGTAATCTGGTGGACAGTGCTTCAAGCAAAACCTTTTTTACTTGGTACCTGAGACAACTTTGACATCTGGCATCCAGAGATCATTAGTGGATTGCAGTGAGAATCCCAAAGCCACAAAAGCCCCTAGCTGTACTCAAGCCTGGCTGGTTCCAGGTCTGAGGCAGTTGCCCAGAGACTCCATTTATAGCTCCTTGGGCCCTGTTAGTTTAGATCACTTAGATAAGAGTAGAATAAGTCCTCCCATTGCCCTGTGGTTTTATCCTTTAGATTTTAAGAATAGAAATCCCTTTCCCACCTTTTAGTCAAACATAATTAAAGACTCTGGCCTAGTGGAAGCTGAGTGACAGTTAAGATCAACTGCCATTCCTGTGGAAATCCAGTAAACTCTGGTCTCTCCACCCTGGTCCAGTGTCTCATAAATCCTAGAGTATAATATCCCTGGTGACCCCATTACCTTACTTATATTTTCCACAGGGTTAAAGAGCCAGAGGCCTGGAGGTGAATGGAGCAAACTTCATTCACAGAGTCTATAAAAGAAGGTTCTTAATAGAAGTTCAGGAAGATTCAGTCTTTAAACTCAGTCTTGGTCACGAACCACCAAAGCTCCCTCAGGTCCCCTTCACCAAACCAGAAGCAGCTTCACTCCCTCAACTCCCTCTTTTAAAGGGATCACGTATGCATCACTTTCAGTGCCTTCCCTTAACCTAGATGTCCAATCACAATAGACTCTTTCTCATAGAAAGTGTAGGGAGTGGTTGGTTGATTCTGATTCGTTACTCACTCTAGCATAGGTGGGTTAGGACCTCCCAGAATTGGAAGGTGCTCTCACTTTCGGTGATTAAATTTAAAGAAGGGCAGTGTAGACAATCTATTTATCACACTTTGAAACCTAGGAAAATCTATATAACACACAAAATGTCATGCACAAGTGTATTAATAATGTTTAGTTTATCTTAATAATAGTGATGGTATTATGGTATAATTGTAATGTAATTGTATAATTAGAATGATATTTTTTATCTGAAGTCTTTCTTTCATATTTTCTATTTTTTTCTTTCTCTCTTGTTTCTTCATCTTTTTTCCCTTTCTGGTTTTTTTCCTTTTTCTCTTCTCTTCTCTCTTCCCTAACAGGGTAAAAGACTTGCTTGGCATCTATAGTGCCTATATCTGATCTCATTGAATACATTTTAATAAACAGCATAAAGTATCCTCCCCCAAAAAGATTATTTCTTTGATCTGCTCTCTTGGTAGCTCTGCCTCTGAGTAAAGTTCCTTAGTATAACTAAAACAAATATATTCTGGGGAGAATTAAACATGGGAACTGTGTCCCTAATTTAAATGCCAGCTCATCTACTTGCCCCCTCTAAGGGTGCTCTATGTACCACAGACCCCTCCTCACTTTCAGTGGATCATTATCCAGACTATGCCCTCTATCCAGAGATGTCCCACAAGTTCTGTCTTGAGTCTCTGCCTTTCATTGGATTGTGAACTCCTTGAGAGGAGCGGTTATCTTTGCCTTTCTTTGTATTCCCAAGACTTAACACAGTATATGGAACATACGTAGTAGGCACTAGATTAAAGTTTATTAAAATATATTGACTTTTTACTGTACTCTACCTGAGGTCTTTGTCTTAGTATACAAGGACTGAGTTGTGACAACCAGCTGTTATAAAGACAAACACTGAAGATCGTGTAATGGTGGGACACCAGAGATGTTATTATTATTATTAAAATGTAACCTAAATGGTTTGCGAGTTCACACTGGGTTGAAGGAGAGACAGGACCAACCAGGATAGGGAGACCAGGGTTTACAGCTGAGCTGTTAACTGTCAATAGGAATGGCTGTTAGGCCAACAGTCACTCAGCTCTCCTAGGCTATGGAACCAGCAGGCAAAAAGGTAAAAGTTTATAACAGTTTCATTGAGGGAAATAATAAAAGGATGGGAATAAGGGATTCTATACTTGAAATCTAAGGGCAAACCACAGGGGGCAGGGAAGGACTTGACTAAACTATCCTATTGACCTAAGCCAGTACTAAAGTCATAGGGAAAGTTCCTCCAAACCTGGTTCCAGGCAGGTTTGGTCAGCTCAGCTAAAGGATCTGAGGGTGGCATTCAATTGGGGTCTCATGGTAAATCCAAGGATGGTCACAGGATGCTAAGAGCCAACTCCACCAGGTGATCCAAGGTATCCAGGTAGGGAGAGTGAGTTTGAAATACTGTCCACCAGATCACAAACCACTTACCCACTTGGTGCTGCTCTGCAAGTCTGTTGTCCACTTCTGAAAGCCTCCACCTCTCAGTATCCCAGGGAATCTGGATGCAGGTTTTCCCTAATTCTGAGATCTCCTAGGGTTAGCAACAGTTATGTCCCCAACCACTAATGGAGTCTCTCAGAGCACAAGCCCCACTTCCTGCTCCTTCATTTCATCTTGGAATTCTCCAGCCCTTCCTGCTACATCCAACACTAATACTAAATTAATTGCTAAATAACCCTCACAACAGTTGCTTGATCCCTTTTGAGCTTTTCCCTACTGTCTCCAGCACGTCTATTGATCGCGAGATAGATTATTTGCAGAGAGAAGCAATAAGCCTTCCCCAAACTTTCCCTTCCCATACCGTATAAGACCTTCAGTGGATCATCAGAATCACCTTTCAGTTCACTGACCAAAGAAAATAAAAATAAAGCAATCTCCTAAATGACCAAATTTGTTATTTTCCTCTTCTTGTGAGGGCAGTGTCTCTCCACCTGACCAACTCAGACTGGCTTAGCTTTTAACCTGCAACAGGACAATAAAGTGTATTTCTCACTGAAGAACGCTACAGGAGAGGTTTTGCCTTCAAAGCCTATGAGTATATAACACATTTACATTGTTCAAAGCAACTGAAAAAGGAAGCTACTTTCTTTTCTTAAAAAAAAAATAAACTCTCCAGCTTTAGGGGGAATTCATGGCCACTATGAATGCTCTTGGAAGCCTCAGAGTAACAAAGGATGCTTACCACCATTTTTTTTCCACCAGTTTTATATAACAGTTTTATAGAGTAACACTCAAATGTTACTTGTTTCAAAGCAATAAATGCACTAGATTAATTGCCACTTGTCAACTACTTGGTTTCTATCATGTTAGCTTATATCAAGTGAGGTGATAATCACCTGCTCTTTATTTCTAGTTCACTATAGGGCTTTCCAGTCACTCAACCAAATACTTCATCATCGTGTGGGTATTTTTGAGCCAAGTAGCAAATATTGTAGGTATATTTGTTTAAGCTCAACTGATGTCTCTATCACTGTATGCTGTTAGGAAATTCACCTCACTATCTCTCACCCTTCATATCCAATTTTATTTCACTTTTTTTTAAACCCTGACATTCCATCTTAAGGCCATTAGCAAGTATTAGCTCCAAAGCAGAAGGATGGAAAGGGATAGGCAAGTGGGGTTAAGTTACTTGCCCAGGGTCACCTAGCCAGGATGTGTCTGAGGCCAGATTTGAACACAGGGCCTCCCATCTCCAGACCTGGCTCTCTATCCATTGTGCCACCCAGATGCCATTATCTTTTTCAGAATTGCAATATCTCTCAATATGCAACTTTATCTCCTCTGATACGGACCCTTATTATCTCACACTGGATAGTCTACTGATGGGTCTACCTGCCTCAAGTCCTTCCTTACTCCAATCTATCATCCATTTAGCTGCTAAAATGTTTTTCTAAAGTGCTGTTCCAGTCATGTCAAGCCCTTATTCAAGGAATTCCAATGACTCCAGAAATAAATGCAAAATCCTCTGGTTGGCATGCAAAGCACTTGATAAACTAGTCGCTTCCTACCTTTCTAGGCTTATTGTACATTACTCTTCACCACAGACTCTTTGATCCAGTGACACTGTCCTCTTTAATATTCCTCCAACAATACCCTGTATCTGTGACTGCTGGGCATTTTCTCTGATGGTCTCCAATGCCTGGAATGCTTTTTCTTCTTATCTCCACCTACTGGCTTCTCTGGTCTCCTTTAAGTGCCAACTAAAATCTTCTTTTCTAAAGGAATTCTTTCCCAACAGTGTTTTAATTGTAATGCTTTTTCCTTTCTTAATTATTTCCTTTTTATGATCATATTATTTTATGGTCAAATTATCTACTTTTTATGGTCATTCATAGAACAGCCAGGAGGATAGTGTCACTTTACCCCAAATACCCCCAAAATTTGTATATAGTTTGTTTGTATGTATTTGTTTGCTTGATGTGCATTTCTTTTTGCTTTTTTATGTATCTTACTAACTGACCCAGTTCCTTGGCACATAGTAGGTGCCCAAAGAATGTCTGTTGATTGATTGACTTAACCTATTCATCTTCTCTATTTGATGGTACATTTCAGTTCATCAATAGTGTTTTTCCTTTGAACCCCTTTCTTTGATTTACATGCATTACAAACAAAAATGAGAAACACATCTAATGTAAATTCAATTATTCTTTTAAGGTGAAGAGAAATATCAACGGAGGGATGTCAAGAAGCCTTGTATAGGAATTTGTATATGATCTCAATTTTAAGACATCTAGGGTTTGAAGAGGCACAGAGATGAGAAGGGAGAGCTTTCCAGACATATAGAATAGATGTGAAGTCAGAAAGGTGGAAAATTGAATGGTATTTATAGTGCTTAGTTGGTTAGTTTGACTGGAACATATATTCTAGGGGGTGCATGTGTAGCAAGAAAAGGGGAAGGGAGAGGTATTGTGAGTGTAGCAAGTTGGGGGACTGTGGAGGTATTATGTAAGAAGACAAGGAAGCTAAACCAAAATAACATTGTAAAGGACTTTTAATACCCCTATTCTACTCCATTCCCCAAAAAGGATCTTATATTTTACTCTACAACCAATAAGGATAAAGTAAACATTTTTAAACTAGGAGAAACCTATATTTATGAAAATCACTTTAGCAGCTTTGCAGAAGAAAGATTGCAAAAGGAAAGACTGAAATCAAGGAGCTCAAGAGAAAAGATTTTCAATTGTCCAGCTGAGAAGTGAGGAGGGTGGCTATGTGAGCAAAGCATCTGGTGCAGGCATGATCCTGAAAATGCTTGACTTCACCCCACACTGTAATACTTCTGTCATTGGAAGTATGGTACTTTTTTGGAATAACATCCATTTTGAAAAATATCAGAATTAAAAACACAACAAAAGAAGTTAAATACTTATGTGCAATATGAAGTTTAATACTCAATTCAGTCTAGAAACATTTTTAAGTGCCTCCTACATGCTAGGGACTGTGCTAATTTCTGAGGATTATAAAAAAAGATAGACAAAAAAGAGTCCTTGCCCTCAAGGTACTTATAATCTAATAGAGAAGAAAATGTATAAACAAGTATTTACAAAGCAAACTTTAATAGGATAAATTTTGTTGTTGCTGTTGTTGTTCAGTCATGTCAGACTCTTTAGGATCCCATGAAACATAGTTATCCCTGGGGTTTTACTAAGGAGGATGCTAGAGATGTTTGTCATTTCCTTCTCTTTGGTCAGGCAATCAGAGGTTAAATGACTTACCCAGGGTAACTTAGTAAGGAAGTATCTGAGGCTAGACTTGAATTCAGTTCTTCTTGACTGGAGAACCAGAACTCTATCTACCAAACCACCTACCTACTTCCTAGGTACACAGAATTTAAGTGACTTGCCTGAGATTTTTATTTAGGAAGTTTCTAAGAACAGATTTTAACTTAAATCTTCCTGATTCCAGGCCCAGTGCTCTAAATCATTGAACACCAGCTACATCCCCAGGACAGAGAATAATTTTAATAGAATGGGTATGTGCCATTTGAAATTATTGTAAGACCTGGAAGACTACATTTCCCCGAACTCTCTGTGCTACAACTTCCCCTGAAACCTCCCACTTCCTTTGGGGGAGGTGTCAGGGAAAGTATAAAAGGGAAAGTTTGGCACCATTTTTCTCTCTCTAACTAGGAGGATCTGCTCTCTACCCTGAGACCCTGATCTCTCTCTTCCCGCCTTTTTCCCTTTCTTCCTACCTCCTAGTTTTCCCTAGATCTTTCCCTTTCTAATTAAAATAAAACCTAGCTATTCAAACCCTAAAGTTGCTCTCTGATTGTTTGTTATGGGCCCCTGCCTGGGCTGGGACCGCTACCTTCCTTTCCCTTCTTCTAACTTCCTCTTTCCTTTCTCCTACCATCCTACCTTCCTCCCTTCATTTTCACCCTCACAGGTACTAGAATGAATATGTTGGGAAGGGTTTTCAGTGCATTTTACTTTGTGAATAATATAGTCAAGGAGATCAGTAGGCAGAGCAAGGAACAAAGATCATTCCAGCTATGCAGGAATGACAGAGAAATGCCCAGAACTGAGAGATGGAGTTGTCTGTTCATAGAATAGCCAGGAGGACAGTGTCATTGTACCCCAAATACCTAAAAGTTTGGAAAATAACAAGCCCAAATGATGACAAAGTCAGGTTACTTAAGTATTATGAAATGAGAAAGCAAAAAGGAGAAGCAATACAAGAAATAATCTCATTTTTTGGATAAAATATGGAAATAAGATTCTTAGCGTTGAGAAGATGAATGGAAGGAAACCCATGAGAGGACTGAAAAATTGCTGGAGAGAAACTGAAGAGAGGAGAGAATTGAAAAAAGGTGTGGGTCCAATTGAAATTGTACTAGAAATTTGTAATGGATTCAGTCACAGTGATTCTGTGATTTTCTCCACCTACATTCAGTAGTTTGTATGTAGAAAGGAGACAGCATATGGTGGGAGTCTCTTAAGTACTGAAGCTTGACAGGGAGCAATTGTTTATATGAAAAGCATACTGGGGACTCAAAAAAAAAAAGAAGATAGTGTAGAATTGAACTGTTCTACCAAAGAGTCAAGATGGGGAAATGAAGAGAAGGTGTCTAAGTCAGGGAAGTTGGCCTGAGGAAGACCTGAAGAGTCTAGGGATTATATTAGTAATATGGAGAAGGATCAGAGTTTGGCCAATGAATGTAGAAGAAAAGTGGAAATTGAATAGATTATGGTCATTTAAGGGAATTTAAGATTACTTGAACATAAAGGTCATATTGTTTGTGAGGACAAATGAATAATATGGATATTTTGGGTGTGGTTGAGGTGGGATTTAGGAGGAAACAATGGGAGTAAATAGATTGAAAAACTGAATGGATAAGATGTTAGAAGGAGACTCAATATGTATGTTAAAGTTCCTGAGAGCCAGATTGTGAACTCAATGATGTAAAGGTAAATACAATAATTTTGTGAAATTATGTGGTCATTAATATTTATTATATCTCAAGTCAGAAATTTATTTACAAAATAGAGAGGAAACAATAAAGTAGAGAAATGTGAAGGGGGTAGAAAAGTGGTCTATCCTATCTTAATCCACACAGAGATTAATTAGCTCTTTACCAGGAAGACCAGTAGTGAGTAATATCTGTTATAAGGGGATTTTTAGGATAGAAATAGGGAATCTTGCAGGGATGTAATATGAAACTGAAGCTAGGGGTAATAGCTGGTAGGAATAGGGAATAAGGCAAGGTAAGGGACCCAAGGCTGAAGGTAATCAAGAGAATATTACAGGGAGATAATAAGGGCTTAGGCTGTAGGTAGTAGCTGGTTGGAATAGAGGATAGGCTTTTGTGAATAGGGTTTGTGAGTCCCTAAGGCAATATAGTGAATGAAGAAGGTACAATGATGAAGGTTGGTAAATTGAGGTGGTAGGAGAAATAAGGGAATATCTACGTTTAGGGAGTATAACACTGAGATACCAAGGGTTTCAAGGTAGAGGATGAGTTAATCTAAGGCAGGCAACAGCAGCAGGGAAACACAGACTGGATACACAGGTTAGAGACAAAACACTGAAGGGAAATAGACTGAGCCCTTCAAGTAAAAGGACACTTTTACTGAGCAAGGTTAGAGCCAGCCACAGCCAGCTTGAAACTGACTTGAGGCTTTAGTCAGTTTCACAGAAAGGGACTAGAAAGGAGGTATTGAAGTTACACTTCCTCCCAAAATGGATTCCCTCAGCTTCCCTCAAACTCCAGAGACTATGTTATTCCTCTCTCTCTTCCTCCCTCTCTTATTAATCAACTACAGAAGTAGCCACAAGGTCTTGATTAAATACAAATGGGGTTTATTGTCTTCTAGGATAGATTGGAAGGGTAGAAGGATACAAGGTAGCCCTAACAGCGGCTTGGAGAAACTTCAGGTGGGGGAAGGGAAGCAGGAACATGAGACTGATAAAGGACCTGTCTTAACTCAGCTCTCAGGTGGGTTTGTAATCAATGGGGTTAGGAAAGTTGGATACAAAGAGTCAATAGATAATTTGTTGCAAGGGTAAGCCCTATTTGACTATTTAAAATATCATGTTTAAACTAACACTCCGAACTACCCTCCTTTCAAACCCTTACAGGAATTCAGGCAGGGAAAATGAAGGTGAGAATAAGGTCGGGTAGTGAGATTCAAAGGAATTAGCTAAATTAACAAATCTCAAAGAAAAGCTACAAAATATAGGCCAGGTTTCAATCTAAAGAAGGAGCTCAGATAGACCCTGGTACTCTCCACGAGTTCCCAGGACCAACTGAACTTTTCTCAAAATTCTAAACTCCTTAACTGACAGAAGAATTCTGCAAAGTCAGTTATGCTTTGCAGAATTCTTCTGACAGTTAAGGAGTTTAGCAACCAAGCTGTTTATTGCCCTTTCTGTCCTTCATCAGACTCCCTCCCAAACTTGTCTCAGTGTCCTCAGTCAACAAAAGGTAACAAACCAGAATGCTCATTCTGAGAATAGCACACTCAAATTCTTCTGGAGAGGTAAATACTCATCAAAAGGGTTCACAGATTCATGGCTGATTTGAGTTTCTGAGGGTATAAACTCTGACCATAGGATTCACAAGTTTGGGACTGAGTTAAAAGGGTGGAGCTCTCTAAGTAAGTGGCTTGTGAGTTCTCTAAGTAATAAAGGATTCCCTTTCACAAGTGCAACTCAGAAAGAAAAAATAATTCCCTTTTACAATGAGGAAGATAAGGGGATAAACATGGAGATAACTACCACCAATTATCTGAAATGTAGTCATGGAAAATTCTGATTCTCTTTTATCTTGTTGGTCCCAAGCTCACTTAATTAATAATGGTGAATAGAAAGTATAGAAATACAGATTTAGGCATTAAACAAATAAATTTTCTAGTTATTAAGAAATGGAATGGAATATTATGGGAGGTAGTGACTGAAACTTTATTGGAGATTTTCATGGGTAATCTCAATAATCACTTCCTAAAAGGGTAAAGGTAGATGTTGGTTTAGTTACAAGTTGGACTAAATGACTTTTGGTATGCTTTTCAACTTGGAGATTGTTTTTTTTTTATTCTGAGATAACCAGAAGAGTTGAGAGTAGGCATGTCCTTGAGTCCCAAAAAGGTGGGGAGGATTCTTGTCAAAGCTTTTATCAAAGACTGGAATGAAGGCATTGATTTTATGCTTATCATATTTGTGAATGACACTAAGCAAAGAGAGGAAGCTAATAGGTAGAGGATTAGGATCCAAAAAAAAAAATTCCAGCAAGTCAAATCTAATAGGAGGAAATTTAATCAGGAAAAATAGAAAAAGTTCTACATTTGATTTCATAGAAGCAAACTATACAAGTACAGGATGGAAGAAATCTGACAGTAGTTCAAATGAAAAAGCCTTGGCATTTTGGTAGATTGAAAGTTCAATATGAATCAATAATATGACATAGTAGTCTAAAAAAAAAGTTAATGTGATATAATGTTACATTAATAGAAGCACAGTGTCCAGAAATAAGGAGCTGATAGTATTCTTGCCTGTTGCTCTGATCAGGCAATAATTGGAACATTCTGTTAAATTTTGGACTTTGTCACAATTTATGAAGGAAGTTGACGAGCAGGAACACATAAATAGAGAACTACTAATAACATGAAGACTAGAGACTGGAAAACCAAACTATAGGGCCTTAGTTGAGTATATTGGCCTGTTGAAGAGGGAAGTTCAGGATACATACTTGTTTTCAGGTATTTGAAAACTATCAATTGGAAGAATTAAATATATTTTCCTTTGACTCAGACAACAAAATAAAATATAATAGTTAGATAATACATAGAGGAAAATAGATTTAGTTAGTATAATAATAACATATTATATGCATTTAGCACAGTGAAATCAACTTTAAATATATATTTGATCTAATTTCCATTAAACCATGCATAAATATTTCTAGTGGCTGTGTGTTGAAAAAGAAATTTACATATAAACATTGTTCTTTTTAAAAAAAATTGCCAATTACTCTTTAAAGTGATTACAAGTGTTAAAAAGAAGTGAGTAATCTTGGTTAAGGGAGGGATAAAGATGATGAGGTGATTGGAGGAAGAATGAAGGGGATAGCTAAGTGTAGGGATGAATGGGGTAAGTGGTATACAGGAAGTTAAGGAAATGAATGGGAATATACCAGAGGGCATCTCAAACAGAATTATTCACTGAGGCTAGAGACAGAGGGTACTAGGAGGAAATAGGCTGGGTTCTTCAGACAGGAAAGATATAGCTGAGATGCAAAAGGAGTTGGGCCAGTCAGAAATATTTTAAATCTGGCTGGAGGGCTTCTTTTGTTAATTTCTAAAATCCCTTGAGGGAAGAGTCAAAGGGCCCCTCCCTGACAGTGAAACTAATGGCTGCAGGAAGTCTCAGGTATGTACTTCCTGCCAAGATGGATGCCTGCAGTTTCCTCAAGAAATAAAAGAAAATAATTCCTTCCCTCTTCAGCCCTTGCCTTAATCTTCGATACAATGATTTACCAGAGGCTTTGAGTAGGTAAAAAAGGGGATTTATCAATGTCAGGGATAATCAGAAGGAGAGAGGGGTTTAGGGTTTTGTAACAGCCACTAGGGAGAAAGGTGATGGTGGGGGAAGGGTCACAGGAGGTGGTTAGACTGATGGAGGTTGGCTTTCCCAGTCAAGAAGGTTTGACTGTCTTTTGAAATAAAGTATTTATCAAATCACTAAATTAGGAGTGGCTTGTTTTGGATGCCCTACTTGCCTACACAAACTAAACCCAGGATGTCCTACCAACAAGCCCACCCTTCCTCCCAGGGCCCAAAGGGAAATTCAGGGAAAATAGCAGGGATGTAATATGGAGAGATCAAGGAGAGGTCCAGAGAAATCAGATAGGTCCAAATGTCCCAAAAGACAGAAACACAGGCCAAGGCAAAGCCAAAAGCAAAGCCAACAGGCAAAGCCAAAGCCAGAAGGCAAAAGCCCATCAGTTGGAACTTCAGCACTATTTATAGCCTCAGGCTCCAACTGACTTTCTGAAAATTCTAAAACCCTAACTGCCAGGGCTGCTTACAGTTGAATTTCCAAAAGCCAAAGGCTTCTGCTAGCAACCCTGCATTACAAAAGGGACATTTGAAACCTCCAATAAAGCACTTTAAGCTGTTTAGTGATCACAGTAACCCTATGAGGTTAGTGTTATTATTATCTTCATTTTACAGAGTAAGAAATTGGAGCTGAAAGCGGTTAAGACTTTCTCAGGATGATACATCTAGCAGGCATCTAAAGCTGAATCCAAATAAAAGTCTTATTCTCTGCACATCCAATGCATTAATCACCTTACAACTTAACTGCCACAAAATCTACTAATGCCACTATCCAAGAGCCCTCTTTTGGGAGAGAGTGCATCTTCCTTCGATGGATATCTTTGAATACAAATCTAAGTGTCTTCCTGCTTATGTAGAATTTAAACTAGGTGGCATAAGCATTCCTTTGTAAATCAGAGTTATATTTATCTTGGGTAGGAAGAAAGAAAAATAGAGTTCATTTGGTAAGAGGGATGTGAAGAGCAAGGGACAAGGTAGGGTTTATCTTGTTTTGCAGGCAAAGAATTTAGAGAGAGGGGGATTCTATACCTGAAAAACCAACTCTCCATGCATAAAAAATGAAGACAATACATTTGAGGATACTGCTTCTTCATTCCAAGCCACTGAGCAACACAGTTTACTTGACATATCATTTCTAAGGATGTCACTGTTTATTTTATTACTTTCTCAGACATAGAGTTGAGATGGGGAAAAAGGAAAGTATACTATATGCAGAATGGAATGTGAATGACTAGGAAATAGTGTTGGTGGGCCTGGGTCCAGGCAAGTTAGGGTGAATATTTGCCAACCAGAGTCCAAGATTCTTGAGTTGGTTTCCTGACCAATGTCTGGTTTGGAAGTAGAGAGTGGAGTGCAAATGGTAGCCTCAGAGTTGGCTCAGGGGTGAAATATAAAATGCAGAAATTCCCCTCAGTAGAAAGCCACAGGTGGGGAAAATCTTTATATAGTCTTATCTAAAGCTTCATTACTAAAAGATGAAGAGAAACTGGTCATCTCTAGGATTCTGTAAATCTGAGATTCTGTAAAAGTTACCAATGTGGAGTTAAATATATATTTAATTATGATTAATTTAATCCATTATGGCAGAGCATAGCTCGTATTTTCCAGCTAGTACACAGATTTCAATCTAAATTTTGTCCTTCAAATATCCTAGTATTCTCTTCTTTATGATTGTTTCTCCATTTTCTTATTGCTTTGTCAACTTCTCTGATTCACAAGTCCCCTTCATGGCCAGAATCATGAAGTATCATAAACAGTTTGTTTTCAGGTACAATCGTAAACCCTTTGGAGGTTCTGTCTCCCTATCATTTCTCTTTGCTCTATGTTCAAGATCATTTTCAGAAGCTCCAAAATATTATCTATCAATCAATCAATCTATCAATCTATCAATCTATCTATCAATCTATCAATCTATCTCTCTATTTATCTATCTATGTGTGTGCATGTATTCCAAATTATTTGAGTGCAGAAATTCAGATTAGAGTCTCTCATTGCTCTTTGTGTAACTCTCCTCATTTACAATTAAAAGTATTAATTATCATTATTATTAAACAAAATCCTGAAAAATCTAAAGAACAGAGTTCATGGATAATGAGGGAGGGAGGCAAGTAGATGACATATATATTATGGTGACAGATGGTACACATTAAGAAGTATATATAAGCACATATATGTATACGCTCACATACATATATCTAATCATGGCTATAACTTTCTCTCTCTCTCTCTCTCTCTCTCTCTCTCTCTCTCTCTCTATATAT
>NC_058131.1:73479142-73481131 GCF_016433145.1 Gracilinanus agilis
TGTGTGTGTGTGTGTGTGTGTGTGTGTGTGTGTGTGTGTGTATCTATTGAGTACTATTCACCTTTGCAAAAAATTCCATCACTCTCCTAGGAAACCTCATCATCAGAAAAAATCCTGTAGATTGCATCAACCTTAATATTCACTTTTTATTGGCACCCTCAGGACTTACCTTCACTTGTGCTTGGAGAGCCAGAAGGCAGAACAAAAAATTTCTGCCAAAGCTTCCATTTAAAGAGGGCTCCCAGGCCAGCCATTTTTTTATTTCTCACCAGCTGCACTCATTTGGACTGTATTCCATCATGCCCCTGCCCTGGAACTCTCTCTCTCTCACCCCACCACCCTTGCCTTTTTACCTTCCTTTTCTGTGTTGTTTCTCCCTGTTCATTTGTAAGCTTTGGGAGAGCATAGATGGCTTTTAAAAAATGTATCTCCAGCACTTAACACAATTCCTGGAACATAGTAGTTACTAAATAAATATTTATTGATCAATTTTTCTGATAAACTTATGTTTGAATCTTGCCTCAAATACTTACTCAAAGTCAGACAAGTCATTTAAATTCTCTAGACCTTATTTTACTAATCTGTAAAATTAGTATATTTAACTCCATGTCATCTAAGATTCTCCCTAGATTTAAATCTTTGGAATTCTTATATATACAATTATACACCTACACATATGTGTATATACATTTGGCAATAGATGAGACAGATAGATCAATGATTGGTAGATAGAAAGATAAACTTGAATATCTATTTGTCTAATTTCCATGGGAATTTTTTCCTCTTTTGAGCAATAAGAGGAGATTCTTGTGGAAAATACTTAAAAGTTGAATGTACTAAAGTTTCATCAAGATTTTGTTGATTGGTGTACAATGCTGCTATTATTTCAAACTATGTCATCTTTGGAAGAAAGAAAGGGAACACTAATTACAAGTTTGTTGCAGTGATCTGATATGGCTTTGGGGTCTCACATTCCCAGGTGGCTTTTGCTGTACCTTTCTCATATTCCTCTGTTCTTCCTGTCTCTGAGGAAGTCTTATATGGCAGGTTGTGCTATGATTTGACAAAACTGTTAGGCACAGAGAATAAAGTACTTGCCTGTCATGAATCTGGGTCAAAGCAGAAAGAACTTTTCATTTTCAGAGAGGTGATTAGGTCCATTTTATAGCTGCAGAAGCTGTGGCATAGAGAGGTTATAGGACTTCCTTAAGGTCACACAGTTAGTAGGTGTCAGAGTTCAATCTGAATTCAATTCTTTTGATTTCAAAGTCAGTGTTCTTTCCATTAGGCCAGTCTATTTCAGTTGCTCCTTTATTATGGAATGCATCTTATATTTATTATTTATGCTGTACAAAGGAATCTGTAAAAAAGAATAGATAGAAAAGCAAAGAACTTTCACAGCCCTTTGGTGAAGGAGCTTGTCTTAACTCTTCTAAGATTCTGGTCTTTTTGACCCCATTTGGTCAAGAAGCAATTCTGTTCCTCCCTAGAGTAAGGTGTGGTGGGGAGAGAAGTGCCTGGTTTGCTCTGATGTGTCCTGAAACTGGCATTTTTGTAGAGCTACTTGGGAATTCATTTATGGCCACAGAGCAATAGTTCAAAAGAACTTAAGCATAGTAAATGTCAAAAGATACTCCAGCCCCAGCGATTGAAGGTCAGCTAATCTCTTCTTGGTGCCTAATAGACTGTCCACGTTAAATGCTTATCCTGTTGATGTTGCAGAGTGAACTCAATTCAATCATTTCTTTTGCTCACATTTTAATGAGTTCCAAGTAATTTCCATGAATATTTGGAAGTTATTGTACTTTAATGTCTCTTTAATATATGGTCATTTCTCTCTCATTCTCATCTTTGTCTCTATAACTGTTTTTATCCTTTTACCTTCAAAGATTTTTCAGACTTTTTACCTTTATATTTGATCTCTCTCTCTCTCTCTCTCTCTCTCTCTCTCTCTCTCTCTCTCTCTCTCTCTCTCTCTCTCTCTCTAGA
>NC_058131.1:73481467-73496554 GCF_016433145.1 Gracilinanus agilis
TATATATATATATATATATATATATATATATATATATATATATATATATATATACACTTCTAATCTAACTACCTCTCTATCTCTGTAAAACTTTTAGCTACTAGGTTTTGAAAAAAACAGAAACAGGAAATATGGTACAGTGAAAAAATGCTAGCCTTAGAGTCAAAAGACCTGAATTTGATTTCTGACTCTTATTAGGTAAGATTTTTTTGATTGAATGAATTGCTTTTCCTTTAAATTCATACATGATTAGAAAAGATTTCCCTTGAGATCTCTTATATTTCCAGGGTTCAGTGGTCTAATGTTCTTTCCTCTTCTGACATTCTAATATTCTTTGCATAATAGTGATTTAATGAAATTGAATGTTAGTGTAAATGGATTTAGTTCTTAAAGGGGGCAGTGATTTAACCAGGATTAGTGCTAATAACTATCAAGGAAGTCTTTCCTCTTCCCTGTCCTTCCTGTCTTCATTGTCATCTGCACCATTTCCTACATGGAATTAAAAACAAACAAACAAACAAAACCACAATCTTGTATTTACTTTGTATTCATTATATATGTGTGAGTGTTTGTGTGTATTTGTGTGTGTATTTATATTTTTTCCTTTCATGGAATGTTAGCTTCTTAAAGGAAAGGAATGTTTCCATTTTATCTTTGTTATCACTAGAAAATCTACCTCAGTTCCTGGCATAGAGTAAGCTCTCAATAAATGCTAATTATTTTATCAATGATCAATAGATAAGTATAATATCTAATATAATAACATGCATTATTAGAATTTTTCATTAAAGTATTCCCATGATGAATAATGCAGAGAAGAAATGGAGGTATTTGAACATGGAAATTATATGAATAGTCTAAAGATTTTAAAATGCAAACAAAACCAACCTACAAAGGTTGTTATTAGGATCTCAAACACCATCTACATTATACTCAACTCATTATCATAATTAAATTAAACAGATATTTAATAATGTTTGATGTTTATAGAGTAGATTTAAGTCTGCAAAGCACTTTGAACATGTATACATGTTGTTGTTTTTTTTTCCATTTCCAACTCTTAACAGCACTGTGAGGATAGAATTATCATCAATTTGACTATCCCCTTTGTACAGACGAAATTGAAACCAGGAAAGTTTGAATGACTCCTTCCTGGTTATAGCTAACAGATGCCAAAGGTGTGATTCACATCTAAGTTTTCTGGACCAGGTCATTCCTGACTACTTCACATCTTCAAAGTGAAGAGAACTTTGCTCAGTATTTCTAGAAAAGTTTAGATATGTTTCATCCTCTCTATTCATAGTCTTTCTCATGCTTTGTGGATATGAGAGAAATGAAGTTAACTGTAATATCAATTACTTATTATATTCACATTTTAAAATTGCATAGCTCTCTAATGCAACTGTCTTTTCACTTTCTACTCTATCTAAACCAATCTTCTAAAATTTGTGGTCAGGCTGTCTGACAACTGATATTTTGTCCTAGCCTTTGCAAATCATCCTGGCTAAACTGATTATCATTTCTATTTATGATATAAGAATCTCTATCTTTAGGACTTTGTTATAAATTTTATCTATATTTTACTCCCTGAGCTTTGAGCCTCATCTCTTTTCTCTTCTGCTAAATATTTGTTGTTTTCCTTAATTATCCCTACTTGCCTGTGATTAATTTCATATTCCTAGAACACATATAAAGGCATTTAATCTATTACTATGCATTTTATTCACAATAATACTTAAAGGAACCTAACATATATCTAATATAGCTGCTTCATGTTATTGATGAAGAAACCAAAATCTAGTAAGATGAAATTAATTTTATGAGGTCCCATAGTTTGTACTAGAACCTACAGCCATAACAAACAATGTTTGGACAATGGAATAAATAGCATGAAATATATTACAAATTGGAGAACAATGAAGACCCAAAAATGTATGATTCCAATGCTAGGAATACTGTAAACAAAGGAGGTTGGAACTAGGCTTGGGATGTGACTACAAACTGGGAAAAGAAGTTATAATTTAGATTTTTAGGTTAGCCATTTATTCTTGCTAAATTCATGTTTGGGTCAATTGTTTCTATGCAGATGAAGGATCCACCTGACTCGTTCTAGCTTTAACAGATTTGGAATAATAATCCACCCCTCCTGATTCCCAATAGTTTGCTTTTTTCCACTTTCTCCATTATCTCTCAACACCACCTTTTTGTAAGTATTTTCAATGGATTGCTCTGAATTGAAACCTCTTGATCAGTTTGATTGAAAGTTATAGCTGAAATGGTTTTTCTGAAATGTGTCTGAACCTACCATGGCGGAAAAGCCTGCCTACTCAGATATTATTAGCAATATTGTACTTATACAAAACTTCCAATTACCTTATAATTGTGTCAAATGTAAGGACGAGAGCAGATTTTCTATCACTCAGTTCCAAATGAAGCCAAACTGCTAAGGAAAATAGGACCTCCATGTCTTGTGACCATTTCCAAGAGATAGGTTTCAACACTGAATCATAGATTTTTAGCTGGAAGGAAGAATTTAATATAAATTTCTTTACATATCAATGAGGAAACTCAGAATCAGCGAGGTTACTTAACTTGTCCAGTGTCATCAAGTCAATAAGCATCATAGGTCATCAGATTACAAGTTCAACATTTCTTATGCTCTTCATCTTTGATTTCTGTGATATAAAATTGACTTATAAATCAATAAAACACAGTAGCATTACTAATGATTACCTCTACCTGGACAAGAGGATTTTAGTAAGTCACATCCCTAAATGAATGAAGTGTGTTTTCAGCAGGACCCCTTTAATTCAAAACTGACCTGACCTGTATTCAATATAGAATATAAAGGGGTTGTCAGAGCAACATTGTATATTATGAAACTTTTTATGAAAGAAAATGTTGGAAAGCTTATGAATAAGGGTAAACACAGGACCATCTATCTCAGTCCACAAATATTTATTAAACACCCACTATGTACCAGATATTGTGCAAAGTTCTGTGAATACAAAGGAAGATTAAAATTAAACAAAAGTGATCTGGTATGGGCATATTCTATCAAAAAAAAGATAAAATTTGATATGGTTCTTGGAAACAAATAAAAAACTTAGTGTGGAAATATAATTTGATTTTAATAGGAAAAATCAACTACATAGTTACTATAACTCTTTTCTTTTTTTTTTAAACCCTTGTACTTTGGTGTATTGTCTCATAGGTGGAAGATTGGTAAGGGTGGGCAATGGGGGTCAAGTGACTTGCCCAGGGTCACACAGCTGAGAAGTGGCTGAGGCCAGGTTTGAACCTAGGACCTCCTGTCTCTAGGCCTGACTCTCACTCCACTGAGCTACCCAGCTGCCCCGTTTTTTCTTTTCTTTTCTTTGTTTCTCTCTTTGCCCCTCTCTGTCTCTGTCTTTGTCTCTATCTCTCTGTCTTTGTCTCTATCTCTGACTCTGAAAGTATTAAATTGTTTTGAAGCTTTGATGCTACTTTAATATTTTAAAAGTGAAGATGACAAGAAAAACAAATTATTTAGGACCTAATTTGGAATAGTAAATAAAGCCTAATTTTAGAAATTGAAATGATAAGGAAAATGAAGGAGCAATAATAATTATTCTGCTTCAGAAAGTAAGAAACCAAAGGAGAAAAATGTCAGGCAAAATCTGATATGTATCCTATATTTTGGGAGAACAGATATCATCAGTTTCACAGATAGATTTAAAAGGTTATCTCTACAGAAAGCAGAATAGTAAATTATTTTTTGACTTGTCTTACTAAAGGGATATCTAGTACTGAGGATAAAGACACATAAACTAAAATTCTACAGGGATCTCATTCAGGATGGAAAACAGTGAAGAAAGAAATCATACAGACACAATGGTAAATAATTATAAAGAACAGGGAAAAAGAGGCAGTTGTCCAAAGAGACCATTATGGATGTACAGGGAGATCACTTAACATGAATTTTAAGATTAATACAAAAGCAAATAATGATCCTTTGTGATGATATCAAGAACACTAAGTTTCAGCCTGATCTGAGGCCAATGGGGAAAAATAAGGGGAAAAAAGAGAGTGTACCAACATTGCCACTGTGGTGTCTGTTATCTTTGTACATTTGAATTAGGCCAGGAAAAAGGGATGAATGGAAGAAGGTCTAGGTGTATTATTTGAGGTAGAAAGAATGATGAAGGATCCTAAAGATAAAGCAGGACTAGTTGAATCTCATATTGCTTCTTTTTTTTCTACTTTGGAAAACAAGTTTTGGACTAGAAAAGATAATGAAAAATGAATTAATAGTTGAAAATTAAGATAATTAAGAGGATACTAAGAGAATACCTAAAAGCCTCTGTTGAGGTCAAGGTTTTTTCCTACACAAAATAAACCCATTGACATCAGCATTTTGTATATTACAAGTAAAAACCAGGATGAAGTAGAAAAAGGAAAATTCCATTAAAATAAAATTAAAGAAGTAATACTTTGCAATTAATCTGCCAAAAGAAGTACATACACATGCACAAAATCACACACACACACACACACACACACACACACACACACATATATATTAAATGCTAAAGGACTTTTCTTGGGGCAAAGTCAAGATGGTCTGATAAAATACAGAATCCTATTTGATTTATACCAAATAACTCTCCAAAAGTAATGATAAACTATATCAACATGAATTCTGAAGTAACAAAAAAGTGGAGCAGTTTTTCAGTCCAAAACAACCTAGAAGGCCAGCACAAGAGATCTAGTGTACCGGAGTAGAGGGAGAGGGCAGTGTGGCAAGGGAGGCCCCACCAAGGCAACAGACCTTGGGCCCAACCGAAGCAGCAGCCAAGGCTTCCAGAACTCTAAGCCACAGATGGTAATGGGAGTTGGACAAGGATTAAGAAGATTATAGGCATCCCTTTTCTGGCTCCAAGGGCAAGAATCTTGTCATATTATCCATAATCAGAACCAAGTTGCAGTCCTGTGGCATAGTCTCAAGGTGAGGAGGAGCACCAGTGTTCACCAGCACTTGCAGCCAAAGGGGAACATGGGACACTACTTATAATTCCAAGGGGTAAAGGGGTCTTGGGACAGGATCATATTAAGTACAGAACAGAGCAGAGGCCAGAAGAGTACTAAACACACCTCTTCACACATCATACAACTTTAGAAGAAGTGAAAGCAAACAGATCTCTGGACTCAGCTCTGAAGGCAGAATCAAGGATAACCTTCATGTTTCCTTCACCACAGTTACAGAGCTCAACATTAACACTTTTTAAACTAAAAGAAATACAGGAAAATGAGCAAACTACACATAAAAAAGAAACATCATAAAAAGTTATTTTTATGACAGGTTCGATTCATACTCAGAGGACAACAGCGTCAACACTACTGTATGCAATGAATCCAAGAAAGATATTGATTATTCTCAACCCAAGAAGAATTTAATTAATGGAGGAACTCAAAAAGAATTTTGAAAATCAAATAACAAAAGTAGAATAAAAATTGGGGAAAAATGAAAATAATGCATGGAAATAATAAAATAAGAATCAAAAGCTTTGTAGAGGAAGCAAAAAAAAAGTGGTAAAAGATATACAAAAAAAAAGTGGTAAAAGATATACAAAAGTTTACCAAAGAAAACAATTTCTTAAAAAGTGGACTTGGTCAAATGGAAAAGGCAGTATAAAAGTCCACTGAAGATAATAATTCCTGAAAAATTAGAATTTGGCAAATAGAAATTCATGACCCCATGAAATATCAAGAAACAGTGAACTACAATAAAAAAAAAAATAAAACATAAAATTTTTCATTGGGAAAACAACTGATATGGAAAACAGATCCAGGGTAGATAATTTAAGAATTATATGACTGACTGAAAGTCATGAACAGAATAAAAAAATCTACACATTATATTTCAAAAAATTATCAGGGAAAACTTTTCTAATATCCTAGAATCAGAAGGAGAAAATTAGAAAGTGAAATAATTCACTGTTCACCTCTAAGAAAAAGAACATGAATGGAAAAGGACAGAAATATTATAGCCAAATTCCAGACCTCCATGATGAAGAGAAAATACTAACATCAGTCAGAAAAAAATCAAATATTGGAGTGTACACTCAGATTGATGCAAAATTTAGCTGTTTCTACAACAGAATATTGGTTGGCCTGGTATGTGATATTATGAATAGTTAAAGGAGATAGGATTATAATAACAAAATATCTACCCAGTTAAAATGAACATAATCTTTCAGGGGAAAATTGAATATTTAATGAAATTGCCAACTTTCAAACATTCCTAATGAAAAGACAAGAACTTCATAGAAAATTTGGCATTCGAACCAAAGACTCAAAGAAGCAAAAGAAGATAAAGTGGAAAGAGAGTCATAAGGGAATCAATAAGTCTGGATTATTTATATTCTTACTTGGGAAGATAATATTTTTAATTCTAAGGAACTTTATCAATATTAGGAAAATTGGAAGGAATATACATAGAGGAAATGAGTATGAATGGAATAAAATAAAAGGATAGCCAAAATAATAAAAAAAAAAAGAGGCGAGAAAGAGAACTGCATTGGGAGAAGAAGAAAGAGAAAAAAAGGAGCAGGTTGAATTATTTCAAATAAAAGGAGAAATAAAGAATTTTTATAATGAAGGGAAAATGCATTGGTAACACTTAAACTTTACTTTCAGATTTTTCTCAAACAGGGAAAAACAAACCTACTCACTTGAATATAGATATCTTTCTTCCCCTATAGTAAGGACAAAGAAATACAGATAAGAGAAAGATTTGGATAATGAATGAAGGGAAGATGGTTTTGGGGAATAGCGCTCATAAGTAGATCACTTGTAAGAAAAGATTAAACAGAATAAAAGTAGGGTGACAATAAATGCACAGTTAACTGCTATAAGTGTAAATGTGAATTGGATGAACTCACCAATAAAACTGAAGCAGACAGCAAAATGGATAAAAAAATGGAATCTTACATTATGCTGTCTACTAGAAACACATTTAAAGCAGGGAGGAACACACAGATTAAAGGTAAGGAACTGCAGCAGAATCTATTATCACTTTTAATTGAAGTTAAAAAAAAGAAAAGCAGTAGTAGCAATCATGATCTCAGACAAAGCTAAAGCAAAAAAAATAGATCAAATTGAAAACAATAAGGAAGGAACGTATCTCTTTCTAAAAGCTATGGTAGACAATTAAGGAATTTCAATACTAGACATATATGCACTAAAAATATGGCATCCAAATTGTTAAAGGAGAAAAATGGTTGATAGAAGAAATGTTCACTAAAACTATACTAGTAGGGAGCCTCAACCTTACAATCTCTTTGGAATTAAATTAATCTAACCGCCTCCCTTATCCCCACCAAGAAAGAAATCAAAGACATAAAGAGAATTTTTTTAAAGTCAGATATGATAGACCTCTGGTGAAAACTGAATGGGAATAGAAAAGAATATATCATTTACTCAGCAGTGCAGTTACTTACATAAAAATTGAACATAAAAAACTGACCATAAAAACTTCAAAAACAACTGTAGAAAATTAGAATTATTAAGTGTATATTTTTCAGATCATAATGAAGTAAAATTATATTCAGTAAAGGTCCATGGGAAGACAGATTAAAATTTTAATTGGAAACTAAAAAATCTAATTCTTAAGAATAAATTGATCTGAGAATAAATGATTGAAGTAATCAGTAATATCATTGAAGAGAATGATGAGACAAAATAGAAAAATTTTCAAAAAAGCCACAGCAATACTTAGAGGAATATTTATATCTCTAAATGCTGAAACCAATCATTTGGCCTAAATTAAACTATTTAATTATTGCCATGTCAATCAAACTACCCATAAATTATTTTTGAGTTGGAAAAAAATTAACAAAATTTACATGGAATAACAAAAGAACAAAACTATCAAGGGGATCAATGAAAAATAAAAGTGAAGAAAGTTAGTAAGTCTATCAGTACCAGATTTCAAACTGTATTACAAAGTGGTAATCATTAAAATAATCCTGGCTAGGAAATTAGTAGTTGAATAAATTAGTTAAACAATAACTATTAATAAATGATCATAGAAATTTAGTGCTTGATAAATAAAAAATACAATTTATCATTTCACAGAAACTGTTGGGAAAGGTGGAAAACGGGTATGCCAGAGACTGGGGATAGATCACATTTCACACTGTACACCAAGGTAAAGATAAGGTCTGCATGAATACATGATTTAAACACAAAGGGTGATACCAAAAGAAAATCATAGTATGAAGGAGTATCTCAGAGTATTTTCAATATGACTATAAATGTCCTCTAGTTCTTCATCTGAACACTTCCTGTTCTAATATTTTGACCATTTATCAACTGGATAATGACTAATATTGTCTTTAAAAATTGATTTATCTAAGTCATTGAGAAATTAGAACTTTATTAGAGATACTTGCTTGGAAAAAAAAAATCCTTACTTTCTTTTTTCCTCCTAATCTTGTTTGCATTGGTTTTGTTTCCACAAAACCTTTTATATTAAGAAATAATCAAAATTATACATTTTACATTTCATAATATTCACTATCTCTTGTTTGGTTATTTTCCCCCTTATTCATAGATATGAGAGGCAAACTATTCCATACTCTCCTAATTTTCTTTTGGTATTGCCCTTGGCAACAAGTTAGTATTTCAAAGAATTGCAGTTTTCAAGGAAAAGTATATTTGTATATCTTATGAATTATGTTATTGTAGTAGTAGTAGTAGAAAATTTATTTTCAGATGTCACTCTAAAGTTTTATTCGTGATACAATCAAGTGGGGAAGGCACCATGTAAGTAACTCTGTACAAACAAAAATATGTAGTAAAAATTGGATGAAGTAGAATTGGGAAAGGATTTCTGTAGAAAGTGAGGTTTTTAGCTGCAATTTGAAACAAGTCCAGGAATTCAGGAAGTATAGACAGGAGGGAAAACATGCCTGGAATAGGGCACAGTCAGGTGAAATGCCAAGCATGTGGAAATGGAGCATCTTATTTGAGGAACAGCAAGGAGGGAAATATCATTGGATTGAAGAGTATGTGGAGTATGATAAGGATACAAAATAAGAGATATTAGAAAGGTAAAGTGGAGGTCAGAATGTGAAAGGTTCTGAATGTCAAACTAAGGACTTTGTATATGATTGATCCTATAAATCACAGGGAGTTCCTGAATTTTATTAAGTGTGTTTGTGTGTGTGTGTGTGTGTGTGTGTGTGAGTGCTTGTGGAAGTGGGGGTATGGGGTGACATCATCAGACCTCCATTATAGAAAGATCACTTTGACAGTTAATTAGCAAATGAGCTGTAATATAAAGGGTTGGGGGTAGAGATTTTAGGCAGGAGGAAAGACTGACCATCAGACTATGCTAGAAAATATTATTTTCCTCTGCTTTGGATCTGCTCTATAAAGTAGGCTGGGCTATCCAGTATTTACCAATTCCTGGGAAGGGAAGTAATCATTCTATAAAGTGATAATGGCAGCAAAGATCCCGCTATTAGGAGTCTATAAATAAGTTTGCCTGTTCTATCTGTTTGAACATTTTGAAGTTAGTGAAAGAGAGAAACTAGATGAGATTCACATGATGAACACAGAAATATATATTGTATGGTAACATGTGTGCGGCCTTTATCATATTATCTGTTGTCTTGGTGAGGGAAGAGAAGTGGGAGAGAATATAAATCACAATATGTCTGAAAATGATTATTGAAAATTATATCAACATGTAATTTGGGAGGAAAAAAGAAAACCTGAAAAAAAGAAAACTGAATGAAATCATTATCTTTTAAAGATTTATAATAACTACCTCCTGAATTAAACCAATGCAACCAAAAAATCTACTTGAGCATGAGAAAGTAATCCACTTATTCAGCTGGAATAAGAGATTTTCAAGTTGCTAATAAATTACTCTAATTACTCTATATTCTTAAGAAATCTATTTGGCCTCCCTAAAACCAAATATTTTGTGATATTAAATTAAATTAATTTTTTTTCAGATAGAATAAAGCATCACTAAAACAAGAGGCTAGATGGTACAATGAATAGAGAATTAAGTCTGGAGTCAGGAAGACCTGACTTCAAATATGACCTCACACATTTTTATCTATGGGATCTTGGGCAATTCCCTAGCACCGTTTGCCCCCACTTTCCTCATCTATAAAATGAGTTGCAGAAGGAAATGGCAAACCACTCCAGTAGCTTTATCACAAGAACCTTAAGTAGGCCATGAAGATTTGGACATCAATGAAACAACTGGCAACAACAAAACCGGTTACCCTATGTGATGTATAACACATTTCTAATTCACATACACAAAATGGAAAAAATAATTTTACCAATTTTTTTATAAGTTTCCAATTGGAAAGGAATTTGGAGGCTACTTTATCTAATCCCTAAATATTACTGAGGAGGAAACTGAGGCCTATGGAGGTTAAATGACCTATCTGTCCATAGTCATACAAATAATTTAAAAGTTTAGCTAAAGGGGGGCAGCTGGGTAGCTCAGTGCAGTGAAAGTCAGGCCTAGAGACAGGAGGTCCTAGGTTCAAACCCGGCCTCAGCCACTTCCCAGCTGTGTGACCCTGGGCAAGTCACTTGACCCCCATTGCCCACCCTTACCAATCTTCCACCTATGAGACAATACACCGAAGTACAAGGGTTAAAAAAAAAAAGTTTAGCTAAAGCTGCATTTTTATTGGCTTCAAGGATATTAATATGTATGAAAGATAATGTATGCAAGTCAGGTTTAACTTTAGTAGCTAGCTGCTATTTGGAACTCATGAAAAGTACAACTAGGAACTCATTGACTATAGTACTGTGGCAAACTATCACTTTCATAGCAACATCCCAAAATTTCAATGAAAATTACTGGAAACAAACCATCACAGAGAAATATAATTCATAAAATAATAATAACTACTTCATGCATTTGTATAAGTAGAGGAAAAGGACCAGACTTGCAAATTGAACAGAAGAATTACAGAATTCAGAACATACATAAATATCAGTGAGATGAAATGAAGAAAAGTCTTATCATGACATTATTTTTCTACAGTGAAGTTTGACAAAACTTATTTACTTCACAAGTGGTTGAAGTTCCATTAAAGAGGAAATTTATATGCAAAGTGAAACCAGATAAAATTTGTTCCAGAGAGATCAATTCCAACCTCACAGGAAGTAATATAAATAATTTTTTTTTCATGAATCCCTGAGAGTTTTCCTGGGCCCTTGCCTTATTGATAATACTTAAGTCATTCAGAGTTGATGATCATATGTTATTATTTTTACAGTGTACAATGTTCTATTTCTGTTAATTTGATTTTGTATCACGTCATATGTCTTTTTTGGTCCTTATTTTGTTATTCATTTCTTATGAAATGAAATTACTGCATTATAATCATATAACACAACTTGTTCAGTTATTCCTCAATTGAAGTATATTCTTTCAGTTTCCAGTTCTTTGTTACCACAAAAAGAGCTGCTATAAGTATTCCAGAAAAAAATAGTTCATTTTCCTTTTTCCTTGATCACCTTAGAAATAAGCCCAAGAGTGCTATTTTTGGCCAAAAGATATATGCAGTTTTATAACTCTTTTGAATATAATTCCAGATTGCTCTTTAAAATATTTGCATTTTACAGTTCCACCAACAATGAATTAGTGTGCCCATTTTCCCACATCCATTCCAAAATGTATCATTTTGCCCTGTTAGGGTTAAGGGAGGGAGGAGGAAGAATGGATGGGAGAAAAGTGAGAGGAAAGTTGGAGGAAGGGAAAGGAAGGTAGGGATATCCATCCCCAACTGGGGGAAATTGACCAGAGCCCTTCCTGGCTCAAATAAAAGATCAGAGAGCAACTTGGGGTTTAGAATAGCTAGGTTTTATTTAAATTAGAATATGGAAGGTCTAGGGAAAACTAGGAGGTAGATAGAAGGGGAAAAGGTGCCAAAAGAGAGAGCTTAGGATCTGAGAGAGACTCAGCCAGTCTCTGGGCTCCAGAGAGTAGAGTTCGAAAGGGTACCAAACTTTCTCTTTTCTACTTTCTCCGCCACCTCCCACAAAGGAAGTGGGAGGTGTCAGGGGAAGTTGTAGCCAGGAGTCCTTGAAGTTGTAGTCTCCCAGGGCTAAGAATGATTTTAAAAGCCACAGCCCTTTTGTCATTTTAACTAATCTGAGGAAGGTGAGATGGTGTTTCAGAATAATTTTGCTTTGCATATCTCTAATAGGTAATGATTTAGA
Source organism: Gracilinanus agilis (assembly GCF_016433145.1). Taxonomy (NCBI): domain Eukaryota; kingdom Metazoa; phylum Chordata; class Mammalia; order Didelphimorphia; family Didelphidae; genus Gracilinanus; species Gracilinanus agilis. Next base: position 73,493,714 of record NC_058131.1, read on the forward strand.
AACAGGTTTTCATATATGTGTATATCATTTTGATTATTTTATTCAAAAACTGTCTGTTAATATCTTTTGAACAACATATTCCTGGATTCTTGTTTCTAATATATTATATTTACTGCTCTTTTATAGGTGAGTTAGTCCTAGATATATTTAAAAATTATGATTCCTAATTGTATATTTCCCTCTATCCTATTTTATTCTGTTTATCCTTCTCCTTTTTATTTTGTCTCTCCTCTAAACTCTGTTTTGCTTCTGAATATTGCCTTCTTTTATCTTCCTTCCCTTTTTTCTTTTATCACACCTTTTCCCTTATTCCTTTCTCCTAACACTTTCCTGTGAGATAAGACATATATGTGACAACAATTGAATAAATGTGAACATATGTATGTTGAAGTGTATAAACACACACACACATATATATGTATATATATATATGTACATATATATATATTTATATAATTTTTCCACTTTGAACCAATTGAGATGAGTGATGTGTTATTTGAAGTTATTGTAAGCCCTGAAAGACTACTTCTCCCAGGACTCTCTGTGCTACAACTTCCCCTGACACCTCCCACTTCCTTTGGGGCAGGTGTCAGGGAAAGTATAAAATGGAAAGTTTGGCACCTTTTCTCTCTCTCTACCTTGGAGTCTGGCTGGGCTCTCTCTACCCTGAGGTCCTGATCTCTCTATTGGTGCCTTTTACCCTTTCTTCCTACCTCCTAGTTTTTCCTAGACCTTTCCCTTACCAATTAAAATAAAACCTACCTGTTCAAACCCTAAAGTTGCTCTCAGATCATTTATTTGAGGGATCTGGTCAATCCCCCCCCCCTCTGGGGCTGGGACCACTACCTTCCTTTCCCTTCCTCTACCTTCTTCTCTCCTTTCTCTAATCCATCCTACTATCCTACCTTCCTCCCTTAACTTTTCACCACACAGTGAGGATCTAGTGTTGTGCACTAAAATTAGGGAAACTGTGAGATTATGGGTCAGATAACAATGGAGTCTCCCCAATCCCTGGCTTTTGGACAAGCAGGCCCACTTGACTGGATGGGAGAAGCAGGAGCCTGTGGAGTACTCCTTCCCCTCCCCCTACACTGTAAACAATTGGAAATCAGTTAACTGTCTTGTTATGGAGGATATTCTATCTTGGTAACTTTTGGGCCAAGATAGTAAGTGGATAGAAACTAAACCCCTTGTGATGGTAACTTTATTTGTCTGAATTACTCTCTCTCACAGGATGAAAAAGTATGAGGTTAAGGTCTTCAGCAAATCTGACCACAGGCCCCCACAGCAAAGGCAGTCACAGCCCCTGCAAGATGAAATACTTGGTTTGGTGAAAAGAAGGTAGTAAGTATATTCCCCAGCTAACTATACATGAACTCTATCTTTTCACAAACTAAATGTATTTAATGATTTTAGGGAACAGGACAAAGGAATCAGTTTAAGGAAAGAGGAGGGAAGGTAATTAGGCTAAAACTGTTAACTGTAGGCTAACAACACATTCCCCCTGGGTGGGGGCTGGGTGGGGGGAAGAAATGTAACTTGAATGGCTGAACTCTAATCTAAGCCCTAGATAATCTTCCTTCTAAAACCTGAACTGCAAAACTGAAGGTAGACTGGAATTTTGCTTGAAGGAATGTCTTCCTTGTTAACTATCAAGGTAAAGCAGTCCTGGCTGTCAGTGACTGAATATCCCAGGCCAGAGCTACACAGATTGTCTCTCTGCTCAGAACCAAGAGCCAAAAGCCAGCTCCCTTGCAAGAATGATGACCTGGCTTTTATACTAGAACTCCAACTGCTTTTAATTGTCCCCTCTCTTAGAGTTATGGGGGGCACTATGGAATTCTGTGATGCAGCTTGAAACCCTCTCAGAAATATGAATCGCACAACACACACAGAAACACACATACATTTCCCCCATCTACTATAAAAGCTCTTCCTTGACTACTTTTATTTGTGATTGTTTTCCCCATTCTTCTTCACCATTCCTTCTCCAAGGGCAACCTTCTTTCTTATCCATCATTTGTTTTTACATGATGCCAACATAATTTACTTATTCTCCCACCTTCTTTCTATGTAGAATCATTCTAACTTCTCTAAAACTGATAAAGCTCTTGGAAATTACATGTATAATCTTTCCATATAGAAATTTGAACATGAAACTTATTGAATCTCTTGTGATTTCTCTTTCATGTTTACCTTCTCTTTTTTATGAGTCATTTATTATATATTTCTCTTGTTTGCTTTTTTCATCAAGAAAGCTTGAATATTTTCTACTTCATTAAGTATCTGTTGTTTTCTCTTGAAAGATCATATTTTTTTTTCAAATTTTAAGTTCTCTTTATTTCACTATTTGTTTGTTTGTTTTTTTAAACCCTTGTACTTCGATGCATTGTCTCATAGGTGGAAGATTGGTAAGGGTGGGCAATGGGGGTCAAGTGACTTGCCCAGGGTCACACAGCTGGGAAGTGGCTGAGGCCGGGTTTGAACCTAGGACCTCCTGTCTCTAGGCCTGGCTCTCACTCCACTGAGCTACCCAGCTGCCCCCTCACTATTTTTTTAAATATTTATTAATAATCATTTTTAACATGGTTACATGATTCATGCTCCTACTTTCTCCTTCACCCCCCACATTCCCCACACCCATGGCCGACGCACATTTCCACTGGTTTTGTCATGTGTCCTTGATCAAGACCTATGTCCAAATTGTTGGTGGTTGCATTGGTGTGGTAGTTTCGAATCCACATCCCCAATCATGTCCACCCTGACCCATGCGTTCAAGCAGTTGCTTTTCTTATATGTTTCCTCTCCTACAGTTCTTCCTCTGAATGTAGGTAGCGTTCT
>NC_058131.1:73501510-73542238 GCF_016433145.1 Gracilinanus agilis
GATTTTTGTGGTTGGATATCAAACTTTCCATTCAGCCCTGGTCTTTTCTGTGCAAATACCTGGAATTCTTCAATTTTGTTGAATGCCCATACTTTCCCCTGGAAATATATAGTCAATTTTGATGGGTAGTTGATCCGTGGTTGCAGGCCCAGCTCTCTTGCCTTTCTGAATATTGTATTCCAAGCCTTACGGTCTTTTAGTGTGGAGGCTGCCAGATCCTGTGTGATCCTGATTGGTGCTCCTTGATATTTGAATTGTCTCTTTCTGGCTTCTTGTAAGATTTTTTCTTTTGCTTGAAAGCTTTTGAATTTGGCAATAATATTTCTAACCGATTTCTTCTCTGGGTCGAATGCAGTGGGTGTTCTATGAATCCTTTTGATGTCTATATTGTCCTCTTGTTGTAGGACTTCAGGGTAATTTTGCTGAATAATTTCTTTTAGTACGGAGTACAGGTTTCTATTAATTTCTGGTTTTTCTGGAAGACCAATTATTCTCAAATTGTTTCTTCTAGACCGGTTTTCTTGGTCTGTTACTCTCTCATTGAGATATTTCATGTTTCCTTCTATTTTTTCAGTCTTTTGACTTTGTTTTATTTGTTCTTGTTGTCTTGAGAGATCATTGCCTTCCAATTTCTCAATTCTAGCCTTTAGGGATTGATTTTCCGCTATAATCTTTCGGTTTTCAGTCGTAATCTTCTGGTTTTCTGCCATGATCTTCTGGTTTTCGGCCATGATCTTCTTGTTTTCGGCCATAATCTTCTGGTTTTTGGCCGTAATCTTCTGGTATTCCTTTTCAATCTGGTCATTTCTGGTGTTCAATTGCAAGATTTTACCTTTTAAACAGTTATTTTCTTGCCAGATCTCTTCCATTTTCCTCAAAATCTCAGTTTTGAACTCTTCCATAGCTTGTGAGGAGTTTTCCTTATTTGAGGAGGGTTCGGATGCTTGTTTGTTCTCCTCCTCTGTTTGCTCGGTTGTCTGGATTTTCTCTGTGTAAAAGTTGTCGAGTGTTAAAGGCTTCTTTTTCTTGTTATTCTTTCTCTTCTGAATTTTCTGAGTCTGGGTAGCCCTCATTAGCCCAGCAGCTTCTCAGGTTTATCCTCGCACTCAGTGTCTATCCGCGGTCAAGCCCCCTGGTGGATCCCCTTGCTTGATCCTCTGCAGGAGGTTCCTTTACAAGTCTCAGGGCGCTGCTTCCACAGTCGTATACCCATCTGCACTGGTTCCCCAGTCAGGTTTTCAGAGCTTTAGTTCCTGGCTGTGTCTGCCTCCACCCCCGCCTCCGCCCGTGCCTGTACTCTGCTCAGCCTGCGCTCTGCGCCCAGCGTCCGGTCTCTGCTCCGGGGCTCAGATTTCTCTTGCGTTCTCTGGCTTATTGGGGTCTTAAATCTTCCTGCTCTCAGGAACAGGTCCCGGAGCTGCAAATGACTCGATGTGTGCCCCAAACTTGCTCTATTTCTTTTTAGCTGGCTTCAGAGCTCTAGATCTTGTGTGTGGAGGGGGTGGGGGTGGGGCGGTTGCTCAGCCCGCGATTTAGTGAGAGCCCTTTATAGCCTGGAAATGTCTCGATTCCACGTACCTTCCACGCTGTGCCCTGTTGTGGGGTTCCTACGTTCGTCTGGACTTGTTTTTATGTCCCCTTGAGGAGTTTTGTGTGTTTCGGTCAGGAGAGTTTAAGAGCTGTTTCTTACTCTGCCGCCATCTTAACCCGGAACCGGAATGGCTTGATTTTTTATACAATTGCTTTAACTCCTTGTATATTTGAGTAATTAGACCCCTCTCAGAGTTTTTCGTTATAAAGATTTTTCCCAATTTGTTGTTTCCCTCCTGATTTTGACTACATTGTTTTTGTTTGTACAAAAGCTTTTTAGTTTAATATAATCAAAACCATTTAATTTACATTTTGTAATTTTCTCTAACTCTTGCTTGGTTTTAAAATATTTCCTTTCCCAGAGATCTGACAAGTAAACTATTCTGTGTTCACTTAACTTATTTATAGTTTCCCTCTTTATATTCAAGTCGTTCACCCATTCTGAATTTATCTTGGTGTAGGGTATGAGATGTTGATCTAAACCTAATCTCTCCCATATTGTTTTCCAAATTTCCCAGCAGTTTTTGTCAAATAGTGGATTCATGTCCCAAAAGTTGGGCTCTTTGGGTTTATCATACACTGTCTTGCTGATGTCATTTACCCCAAGTCTATTCCATTGATCCTCCTCTCTGTCTCTTAGCCAGTACCATATTGTTTTGATGACTGCTGCTTTATAGTATAGTTTAATATCTGGTACTGCTAGGCCCCCTTCCTTCACATTTTTTTCATTATTTCCCTTGATATTCTTGATCTTTTGTTATTCCAAATGAAATTTGTTATAGTTTTTTTCTAATTCAGTAAAGAAGTTTTTGGGTAGCTTGATAGGTATGGCTCTGAATAGGTAAATTAATTTGGGTAGAATTGTCATTTTTATTATGTTAGCTCAACCTACCCATGAGCAATCAATGGCTTTCCAATTGTTTAGATCCAGTTTTATTTGTTTGGAAAGTGTTTTGTAGTTGTTTTCATATAATTGCTGTGTTTGTTTTGGTAGATAGATTCCTAAGTATTTTATATTGTCTAGGGTGATTTTAAATGGTGTTTCTCTTTCTACTTCTTGCTGCTCTAGTGTGTTGGAAATGTATAGAAATGCTGATGATTTATGTGCATTTATTTTGTATCCTGCAACTTTGCTAAAGTTGTTGATTATTTCTACAAGCTTCTTAGTTGATTCTCTAGGATTTTTTAAGTATACCATTATATCATCTGCAAAGAGTGATAACTTAGTCTCCTTGCCTATTTTGATACCTTTAATTTCTTTTTCTTCTAGATCATATTTATTTTTGCTGGGTATATTATTCTTGGTTGTAATCCCAGCACTTAGGAATATGATATGAAATATCACATTTCAAGCCCTCCACTCTTTTCATGTAAGACCTATTAGATTTTGTTGGATTTTGACTACAACTCTTAATTTTCTTACTGACTATTTGAAGTATTTTCTCATTCATCTGGGAGCTCTAGAAATTGGTCATATTTGTTAGAGTTTTGATTTTGGGAACTACGTCATGTGATGATTAATGAATTCTTTTCATCTTTATTTTATCTGCTATTTTCTAGAATTTCCATGTAGTTTTTCTTCAAAAATTTTAAAATATGATTTCTAATCTCTTTCTTTGAATGTGACTTTCACATAGCTCAGTAATTCTTAAATTCTCTCCCCTCAATGTATTTTCAAGGGCAGTTGTTTTTTTGATGACAGCTTTTCTTCACTTCCCCCCTCACCCATTCTTTTGGCTTTTTTTTTGTTTGCTTCTCAAAATGTTATGGAGCCATTGGCTTCAACTTACTCCATTCTAATTTTCAATGAATAATTTTCTTCAGAAAGCTTTCATACCTCTTTTTAAATCCACTCCCTGCCTCCCCTCAATTCAGTCTGCTCTGCTTTTCAGGTCATTTTGTTCCTCACTGAATATTTTATGTCTTTTTTTTCCTTTTCTTCATTTATATTTTTTAAGTGTCATATTGTTAATGCCTCCTTTACCAAGCTGTTAATTGTTTTTTTTCAAATTGTCTTCCTTTGTTTTCGTGTTTTTATCTAATTTTTTCCTCTCATGAGATTATGTGATTTTGAAAATATGTTTTTACCTCTCCCAAGAATTCTTGTTCAGATTCTATTTAATTCACATTTTTCTTTGAAGTTCTGTTTGTCTGTTTTTATTTCATTATATTCTTTTCAGTTTTTGTCTTGACTTCCTAACAATGTAGCAGATTTTTTTATCATTGTTTTTTTTTTGCTGTTGCTTCTGTTTGCTCATTTTCCCAATATATTCCTGAGTTTGAACTTTATTTTATAGTTGCACTCTGTTTTTAGTATGGAGTGGGAGGGACACTCTAATCCTTAAGCTTTTTCACACTGCCATTTTAAGAGATATTCCTGAAGTTTGGAATTGGTTGGTGCTTTCCAGGTGGTGTTATTTGGGTGGTAGTCATTGCTCATCTCTTTACTCTTAGAAGGCCTTTGCTCCTTTGGGATTGCAATTAATAATATTACTCTTGGTCCCTGATAGATTGATCCCTTGTGACCAAAAGCAATATTGCCTCTCAGGAACTCTCTTCCTTCTTTATTTGAAATGCTCCTGAAACCTGGTACTATGACTCAAAAGTGAGGCTTGTCAATGAATTTACCAAACAGCTTCTGGTCTTTCATCTAATACTATCACAGTGGTACTCAGTAATCTCTTTCTCTTCAGTGACAGGTCCTCTTACTGGATGTGGTTTGAGAGTTTTCAAAACTGCTTCTTTTGCCACCAACTTTTCCTTTAACTGGTGTTCATCTACCCAGACTTCAGGTCAGCCTCCAACTTCCATTTCACAGATCTCTCTGATCTCCAGAGGCTGGAAGAATGTCTCACTCTGAACGTTTGTTGGCTCTGAGGCTCTAGAATTTAATCTGAGACATTAATTTAATTTTTTTTGGAAAGGAATATTGAGAAACTCAGCTACATGCTACTCCTCTTCCAGAATGTTGGCTCTACCTCTTGAAGTCTCTATAGCCCCATTTAATTCTAGTGCCTTCCTTTTGTTGTTTGCCTATCTATCCTGTACTTAACTTGTTTGTCTGTATTTGTTTCTTTTATCCCCCTTTAAAATGTGAGGTTCTTGAGAGCCGAGATGTTTTTGCATCTTTTTGTATAATCAGCTCTTAACAAAATGCCTAACCCATTGCAGATGTTTAAAAATGTTTATTTAATGAATAGACTTTCCCCAACAAACCCAGAAAGCAAGATGTCCCTTTAAAATCACTTTAATTTCCTTTAAAAGTGAGGAAATATAGTGACCTTGAAGGCAGAAAGACTTCTGTTAAAATTCCATCTCTGAGATACATGTCTACATGATCCAAGGTAAGTAACTTAAATTCTCCAGTTTTCTGGCAATTCTTTTAGACTATAATTGCAGAGCAGAACTGTGTCAGCAGAGGAAGTTTCCTCATCTGTGAGTTCCCTTACTGGCAATATTGAAGCTTCAATTATTCTCCTATATAATAAGTGATTGAACCAGAATTCAAATCCAAGTCTTCTAGCTCAAATTCTCAGATCTTTACACCATGGTGTTGTCACTAAGTTGTTGCTATTATAAGGACTGGGTCCAGATACTATGCCAGATGCTGTGGGGGCACAGCCTCTACCCTTACATTAGCATTCACAAACAAAGAGACTCTATTAACAAAAAAAAACAGGTGGGAAAAAGCAGCATTTTCTGATTATTCCTAACACTTGATATTGTGCCTTTATTGCTTCAGACGATCTAACAAAACATTAAATCAAAGGCCAAATAAAACAGTATCTAATGAGCAATATTAAACCTATCAATCAATCAGAAAAATGTGTGCACATGTACACACAAACACACACACACACACACACACACACACACACACACACAGAGCACTTTGGGGTCGGATGCCTGCTATGTTCTACTGGATAGCAGGTGTTCAATCAAAATTGTTAATGTATTTTCAGTGGATCTCATATCCTTTAAAAGCAGGTAATTAGAATTATCCACAGATACTTTGAAAGCATGAATAATTCATTTCCTGCACATCAATAAAATAATTATTGAGTATTTTTGTTCTTAGCTTTCTATTTCAATAAAATTGGCCATGTTGTGTTACTGCCACTAGAATGCAACATTCTTTTCATTTTGATATTCAAATAGATTGTAAACTCTGTGTGTGTGTGTGTATTGAAGGCAGTTGTGAAGAAGTGCCAGAAGAGATGCAGATTTGTGACCCACCATCTTGCTTTTTGATATGTAATATCCTTTAAAAATCTCTTTGAGAAGTAAAAAAAAAAAAAAAAAGAAAAAGAAAAACTTTCCTTCTATAACCTGATCTTGCACCAATATTTTTAATTCAATACCATCATCATAACCCTCACAATCACCATCAAAGCTGGCATTTGTTTACAACTTTAAAAACTGTAATATAATTTTTATATCCATACACTGACTTTTCTTTTTTTTTTTTTTTGCATTTTCAATTGGGTATTTGTTTCTACAGCTCCAAGTTAGTGAAATTTGGCATTTTGTGTGTGTATTTAATTTTACAACAACATGTGGGATATTTTTTAATCCTTCATCTGAAATATTGGAGAAGTAATCTGGCCATCTTACCAGCCTAAAATTAAGTAGCATCATACTGAACAATGAATGTACAACACAGTTTTTTTTTAGTGGAACAAAATGTTAAATTATACAAATCAATGGTTTTATTTATGATAATAATATTAGTAGCAGTGGTAGTATATCTCATCTCTTTAATACTTTAAAATATATTAAATATTCCATTCTAATACTTGAGGAAAGAAGCACAAAAATTGTTTTCTTTTATAGCTGAGGAAACATTGATTTATTATAATGTATTTTACATGGAAAATGCAACTCCATAAAGACTTCTGACTGAATCTTAATGCATTTTAGAAACAACAAAATACTAAAATTTATGTTTGGTAAAAATAACTTCAACCTACTTGATCTTACTTGTGAGGGACACTTTCCAAACATATATTTGTCTTATAGATGAAGAAATAGGCATAATGTCATTAAGTGACTTGTACAAGGTGGTGCTACTTAAATGTCAGTCAAGTCTAGAACTTAAGTCATTTCACTTTAAGTCTTGTGTTTCTATTATATCACTTTAACATCTTCTGTTTAACTTTAACATCCAGCAGTGAGATGCCAAGCATTAAACCTAATGGGATAAAGGATGCATGATAGAGGGCACTAGAAATATGAAGAATGTTTGATAGATATGAGATTATCTTGATTATCATATTCTACTCTGTACCTCTACAGAGAGTACAGGCTGTGATGAAAAAAAATTAGGGTGATGATGGATATATTGATATCAAAAATCTAAATATTCATATCCCTTCTTAAAAACAAACATAACAGAGTAGAAAGGGAAAACTCTTCTTGGAAAGAAAACTATAAACTGAAGCCTGCCTGAACCTTTTAATAGAGTCTACAAATCTTTGGATGTGCCCGTATACCCTAAACTAAGATTTAGTTAATACAAGCAGAATTTTGGTTCAATTAATTTTAATAAGCTTTTTAATAAGCAGTGCCAGGTACTATACTGAGTGCTAGGGATACAAATATTTTGTAAAGGAGAGGAAAGGAAAGGAAGGGAAAGAGAAGAAAGGGAAAGGAAGGAACAGAAAGGGAAGAGAAGGGGAGGGATGTGAAGAGAAGGGAAGGGAAGTGAAGGGGTGGAAGGGAAAGGGAAGAGAAAGGGAGAGAAAAGAAGGAAAGAAAAGAAAAGGGGAGAGAAGGAAAAGGAAGAGCAGGGGAAGGGAGAGAAAGATTCTCAGATGTTAAAGAGTTCATATTGCACTGAGGGTAAACACAGATAAATGCAATTTTAAAATATATAAAATTAATACATATCAACTAATGCAGGAGTGCTAAGAACTGAGGATAATCAAGAAAGGTCTCTTATAGGATGAGTTGAATTTTCAAGTAAGAAACTGATTCCATGAAGGAGAAATAATAAGGCATATTTTTTATGGCATGAGGATGGTTGATCTCTATCTCTTTTGATTTTCATTTCCATCTTGGTCTCCTTCTCTATCTCTGTAGTTATATCAATAAATAATCTCCAGAAAAATATTGCATGATTTATTCATCAAGTGTTCTACTGGTCTTAGAAGACTTTAAGCTTCTCAAGGTAAGGTATATATCTTTTTTAAACTCGATATTTCCATTTTTTTCTTAACATATCTTTTTCACACAAAATATGCATTAATTTAAAAAGAACAAACTGAATTAGATTCAATATGAAGATGTCATGTGGAGGAAAAAGAGCAGAAACCGAAACAGCAAACCATCCACTGTGTTCCGCTGTGTTATAGAACATTCCACCGCAAATTCATGTAGCATAATCTCAACTACTCTCACTGTGGCAAGACAATCCTTTTAGACCTCCCTAATTGACTTATTATCTCACTATAGCTGTTTTTTTCATAACTTTTCATTCCCACTTAAACCTTCCATCATTCATTCTTCCTCTTCCTTCTCAGTTAAGAAACATACCTTATATATCACTGAAAACATTGAATCCTTTCACCGAGCTCCCTTTTCTCTTCTATGCTTCACTTCACATTACAAAGTTGTCTTTTGCTACTATCTTTTCTGTTATCACATCTCACATGAAGAAGTAGCAATTCTCTTTCACTTCTATTTGCACAAGTGATTTCATTTTTTCCTGTTTTCTACAGACGATTTCCCTCTTCATCACTGCCACATTCAATAATTTTAATACATCCATGTCTACTGACTACTTTCTAGACACTTAAAAAGATGCTTACATTCTTTTGGTCTTCAAAAAAATATCATTTGATCAATCTACCTCTGATAGCTACTATTTTCTGTGTCTCTTCTCCCTGTGGTAGTGAAATTTCTTAAGAAGGGCATCTACATCTATCATCTGCAATCTCTTTACTTGTCTTTACAAATCTTTGTATTCAGATTTTCAGCTTCATCGTTCAACTTTAGGTAATTTCTCTAGTAAGTGATTATTTCTCAATTACCAAACTGAATATTCTTTTTCTTAATCCTCATCCTTCTTGATGACTTTTCAGTCTCTGACACTATTGCTTCTCTTTAATATTATATTTTCTATAGTTTATTTGAGTTTGTGTCTGTGATGCTGCTCTCTCCAAGTTTTCCTAGGAGATCATCATCTTTCCTCAAAATCATTTTTTTTTCATTTTCACCAAGGTAGTGTCTACTAACAGTGGATACCCTAAGGCTCTCTCTGTCTTAGGCCATGTTCTCTTCAGATGCTACACTATTTCATTTGTAATTCTAATTAGCTCTAATGGATTCAGTTATTGTCTTTGTGAAGATCATATTCATTCAACTCTAACTACTGTCCTGACTTCCTATTTCACAGAATCAATTACCTATTACATATCTTAAACTGAGTATCCCATAGACATATTAAACTCAACATATATAAACATTAAATCATTTTCCATTCTCCCCCAACCAAAAAACAAACCAAAAAACTCCCTTTATCTTAATTTACTTGTTACATTTGAGGTTATCATTTTCCTCCCAGTCATTCTAGGTTGCATTCTTAACTCCTCACTCTCATCTCCCCATATCCAATCTGATGTAAAGGGAAAAATTATGGTTAGGCTGAATATTTAAGAGTATGGTCACCAGGAATTTAATTACTTCATTCCAAATGAATGACTCAAGTCGAAATGACTTTTATGGTAGTTTATTTACAAATAGAAAGAGTAAAAGTAAGGGGGAGAGAGAGAGAGACAGAGAGGGAGAGAGACAGAGAGAGAGACAGAGACAGAGAGAGAGACAGACAGACAGACAGACAGAGATAGACAGAGAGAGAAGAGAAGAGAGAGAGAGACAGAGAGAGAGAGAGAGAGAGAGAGACAGAGACAGAGAGAGAGAGACAGACAGAGAGAGAGAGAGAGAGAGAGAGAGAGAGAGAGAGAGAGAGAGAGAAATAATTATTTTGGCCTATGGCTTCAGAGGCCCCAGCAAAGGGGATCTCAGAGGTCACAGAAGTTAGTTAAGCAAGACTTCTAGCCATGAGGCCTCCTCCAAGGGGCCTCTTCGGAGGCTGGTGCCTCCAGAAAAGCCAAGGAAATGTGTCAGCCTTTCACTCTCCCACGTGGCAGTCCAAAGGGAAGTAGTCTGAGCTCAAGCCCAAGCTCCTCCAAGGCCAAGTTCAAAGGGGGAAAAAACCCTCACGGGAAATTACCACCATATTTAAAGGCAGCTTTTTTGTGTCACTTCCTGTGTCTACCTTCCACTTTTACATGGACCAATGGCAGCTTTAACTTTGCTTCAGACTGCCAGGGGGAAGTCAGTTGGTTTTGATTTGTTGTTCACTAGCATACAGCGGTCATAGACCTCCCTCCACTACTTAAGGATTAAGTGTGGATGTATACATTCCTGGTGACTAAAATCTAAAGGTAATCCCATCTTCACAATGGTGCCAATTTTTGTTTTTTTTCTGCATTCTCAACATCTCTCATATATAGTACGTTCTTTCCTCTAACAATGTCAAAAGTATCTTTGAGTTTCTCATTGCCTCATGCTTGTATTATTGCAAGTCTACTGGGACATCTCCCTTTTTCAGGTTTCTTCTCATTTCAGTCTATCCTCCACTAAATTATAAAAGCAATCTTTCTAAAATACAGCTCTCCGAACATGCCATTTCTTTATTAAAGAATGCTAATGTGTTTCCAGTAGCTGAAAAATATAATATTCTCTCATTTGCTTTTTAAATGTTCTATAATCTGGCCCCTTTCCATCTTTCCAGTATTCTTACATCTTGCCCCCACTCCATATACTTTACAATCCAATGATATTTCTGTTTTTCCTCTTTGGTACAGATACCTCATAATCCAAATCAATGTCCTTTCACTAGCTGTCCCTCATGCATGGAATCTGCTCTCTCCTCATTTCTGCCTACTGGCTGTCCTGACTTCCTTCAAGTCTTCAAATTACTTTCTACCTCATGCAAGATAACATTCCATGGAAAAGTAAGGTGATGGCATAATTGAATTGAAAAAAAAAGAAAAAACATTATTTACATTTTTTTGAGATGCATAAATTCCTTAATGCTAATTGTTCCCTTAGGATATTATGAAAATTATCTTGCTCCTATTTCATATGGACATAGTGGTTTGTTTGGAGTCTTCCTACTTAGACTGTGATCTTTTGGAGGGCAGGGACTATTTTTGCCTTTCTTTATATCCCAAGGACTTATGAATGAAACTTTTAAGTTTATTTTTCTTGCATTTATTTTGCAACATGACTGATATAGAAATATATTTTGCATGATTTCATATGTAAAACTAATATATTTTTGCCTTCTCAATGGATGGGGGAGAATTTAGAAATTAAATGTAAAAAGTTAAAAATAAATAAGCAATAATAGAATCCTAAAAAATTAAAACAAACATTTCTAGTATTTTGCAAAAGACAATGGATATAGGGAGAGGTAGACCTGGGTTTGAGAACTCAGGTTTTTTTTTCACCTATTTACTCTCTACCTATGGCCAAATCCTTCACCTTTATATGCATCAGTAGGCCCAGCTGTAAAATGACAATAATGATACTAGTACAATCTTGCTTATAGTTGTTGGGATCAAAGATAATTTAATGAAAGCAGAATGTAAATATAACACATATTAGCATTTGGCACATAACATTTGTTTCAAAACCCTAGATAATAGGAATAGTCCCAAATTCCTGTTTAAAGGGCAACATATTGAAGACAATAGGTATCAATATACCACATCTTCAAGAGCTTTTTTTTATAGTGGGAAGGGAGTTGGATTATACAAAATCATTCACATATTTTATGACTAAAACATTTGCCAAACTACTCTCTCTGGCCAAAGATATGACTCAGATGATCTGAATGCTAAAAATCTTTTCAATGAGATTGCAGGTGTAAAGGTGAGATTAACTCTACCCTGACCATATTTAGATTTAATCACCCAAAGTGTACACACCCACTCATTCTTAAGTATGGGGAGGTCTGAGACTCACATGTAAGAAAGTAGGTGACAAGTCAGAATTGACTAACTTTCCCCTGGGCAGTCCTAAGCAAAACTTTAGCTTTAATTGGTACATGTAAAGTGGGAGGAAAGTACAGGAAATAACAAAAGGAATGGTCTTTATTAATTGCATGAGCCTCCTCTGAAAAGTCTCTTTTTTCACTTTCAACTTGACCCTGGAGGAGCTCTGACTGAGGGCTTTGGACTGCTTTATATTCCTCCTTAGAACTACCATGTGGGTGAGTGAAAAAGACTTACTCCCTTCCTTAGCTTCCCTGGAGGTACTAGCCACTGGAGGGGACCCTTGTCTGGGAGGAGGCCTTGTGGCTAAAACCCTTGTTAACTGACCTTTAGGCTCTCCAGCTGGGGCTTCTGGAGTCCTGTCTGAATAAAGCCAAGGCTTGAGCACATAGTCTAACTTGTGTCATTTAAAATCACTTGGGATTCTTGGAACTACATTTCCCGTGGTCCAATGGGTTTCCTGTTTTAGATTACATATTCAAGGTGAGAGACTGTTTTAAATAGGGGGGAAGTGACTTTGAACTTCCTTTTTAGCTACCTGAGCTCGCAGAGAGAGGAAAGGTAAATGGCTGAGGGTGAGGTTGGAATAAGTTTCTTACAGGCACGTGGTCAGTTTATCTATATCAGCATGGCTTTTATTAAAATACTATTCTTCCTTTTGATCTCGGGCCTCATCATTTTTAATTATAACAAACTCATTAAGCTAGATCTCTTACTCTGCCCTCTTCTCATTTCTTTACTTTCAATACTCTATT
This sequence comes from Gracilinanus agilis, assembly GCF_016433145.1. Taxonomy (NCBI): domain Eukaryota; kingdom Metazoa; phylum Chordata; class Mammalia; order Didelphimorphia; family Didelphidae; genus Gracilinanus; species Gracilinanus agilis. Next base: position 73,513,920 of record NC_058131.1, read on the forward strand.
TTATAAATAAATTGCTAAAAAAAATCATTTGGAATTAATTAATTAAATTCTTGGTGACCACTCTATTAAATATTCAATTCAACCATAATTTTTTTTTACTTTCTATGCAGGTGTAAATCCCTGTCCTGAAGCTTTTTAATAGTATGCTCCAACCTGCTGTGGATTGGCCATATATGCCAGCTCTGAAAAAGACAAACTTCCTAGCAGGATTCCTACAAAGAGTTTGCTGAATTGATTGAATTATTGGTTTGTTTGTGATCAAGGTGATGTTGTGACTTTGATATGAATGCAGGCAATATTATCTATGATATGAAAAAAAAGAATGAGTAAAAATTGACTTTCTGGGAAGGGAGGAGAAGAAAATTACCCAAATTACCTTTCATTAAAAGCAGGAAATATTAGAATAATCCCTAGATGTTTGCCCCCATCACATCTGTTGAATGAAGGTCCCCCTGCATTTGTTTTATAAGATAGGAAAATAAATTTGCATGATTTTAGTCTTCACATCTGGCAGGGTTGTGCTTGGGAAACTGGTTTTGTGTGATTGCTGGGGGAGCTCTGTGAGGAGTGTGACTGATGGGAATGAGCTGCTGAGAATAATCAGAGCAGAAGGAGGGTTAGGGAGGGCTGAACAAGCACAGCAAAGCTCCAGTCGTCACTGTGGAGAGTTGAAGCCTCTGAAGAAAGGAGTTTAGCATATTGATTTTTTCACTTGTCTGACTATTGGCCTGGATTGCTAATTATCAGCTGGCATTCTGCTCTGGAGCAGACACACTGCAAGCTCTCATCCCTGCCTGCCTCAGCCCCCATGGATGCCTATCAATCTTGAGTCATGAGGCAGTGACTTTTATGTTGGACTTTCATCTCCTTCTATTACCATTTGGAGAATTCTTCACTATTTGACCCCTCCTCCTAGTGTGATCCTTAGTATCTATCACAGATGGCATTTGAGAAATGGAATACTTCATCTTGGGGGTGAAGGGAGGTGAGGAGATATTCAAAAAGAAATTATAAACTGCCTAAGAAATACCTAGGAGCTCCCAAGTCATTTTAAAAGACTCTTCTGATCTCTCCATGGGGCTGGTGAATTCCACAGTCTGAGATGGCCCTGCCCAAGTCTTTACTGTATAACTCCCAGCATACAACTCTTTTACCACCAAAAGTGAGAGCACTCTCTTCTCTGGACATCAAGTCATGGCAATGGAGTTTGAGAGCATTTAAGCGTCCATTTGAAATAGGAAATGTTCGTTACATTTCACTGTATGGTGATATTCCTTATCTTTCTATACTCTTAAATATACAGTTGAAGAACTTCATCCTTGGATCTGGAATTTCAGGTGTGGGTACTTTCCACACTCAGCCAGAAGCTCTGTGCAGCTAAACTCAATAATCTCCAGGTCACGGACCCAAACCTAAGGAGCAATTCTTGATGGCAGGCATCTCTCCTCCATGACCTCACACATTCCATTTACTCCTGAGATTTTTCTAGTTTGTGAGCCTGTACCAGACCTTGAACTCCATTTGGATAGCCTTCAATAATTCAGTATTGCATCTGAGTTAAGACTAATCATCTGGGAAGGACTTTAGTGGAACACATCTACAATCACATAAATGAGTACCCATGTGCTCTATTTCTCTCCACTCTCTTTTTCTCCATTTCCACTTTGTCTCTCTGTCTCTGATTCTCTCTCCTCTCTCTGCCTTTCTCCTCCTTGTCCCTTTCTCTCTGTTTAAAAAAAAAATTTAGACGGGGGACTACATCCCCCAGCATTTCCCGCTCTTCCCAGGATTCCCTCTCTTTACCTCCTGGTGTGGGATTGGTCTCTTCAGACCAATCCCACTCTGGGAGGGGCTTTTGGTTTGGGGGCTTTGGTGTTCAAGTGCTGCTCAGCTACTTACTAACTATATTTGCTTCAGGACAGATCACATAATATTCATCAGTGTTTCCTCATCTGAAAAATGGAGGAAATAGTAGTACCTAATTCATTGGGCTATTATGTTCAACAACTATAACTATACACATATGTATATATAAAAGTGAAAATATTTAAGCACTATATAAAGGATATTATTATTATCATTTTATCAGCATTTAGTGCAGTGCCTGATACATAGTAAGAACTTAATAAATGCTTGTTAAGTAAACTTTTATCAATTATTATATGAATAATCAACATCATATTTTGTAGAAACCTGAAGAAGATAGAAAACAATGTAAATGGAAATCAAATTTATTTCAACATTTCAATACTTAGATTCCTTCATTGTGGGCATTTCAAAAATCACAATGAAAGCATGATTTGGTAGATGAGCATGAGATGAAATGACTTTTTTGAAAAAAAAATTGCCAATTTGAAAAAAAATCAACACCATTTGGTCATTTATTTCTTTACTTAACTGTTTGTTTCCTCTGTTGATAGAATCATATCTGGGTCTAACCCTGAAGTCTGTCAAATTTTGTAGTATCTGAGAGAATCTGTTTTCATATCCTTAAAAAATATTTCATAGTTCTTTAGACCTGGAAAAGGCATTAAAGATCATTTAACTAAATGCCATTATTTTATATGTACCAAGGTATTGATCAGAGGGCTTATTAAGGATTCTTGGTTAATTGAATATATCTATACCATTTAATAAAATTATAGTATATAAAACTTGTAATAGAGAATACAAAATACTGTTTTACCCATTTCCGACTTACAGTAGCTTATAAACGGTTTGAAATTTTGATTAGCTCATACATTTAACAACATATTCAAAGAACAAATCCATCCTTTAATATTCTGATAGAAAAGTTTAATGAACTATTTCTAAAAATTACCTCTCTTTAAAGAATGCTATCCACATCCAGAGAAAGGACTGTGGGAACAGAAATGCAGACAAAAAACATATAATCGATCATGTGGTTTGATTGGGATATGATTAATGTTTTGATGTTAAAAGATCACTCAATTACAAATATGAATAACATGGAAATGAGTTTTGAATAATGATACATATATAACCCAATGGAATTGCTTATAAACCCCAGGAGAGGGAAAGGAAGAGGGATAGGAAAAATCATGAATCATGTAACCATGGAAAGGTTATTATTATTTTTTTAAACCCTTACCTTCCGTCTTGGAGTCAATATTGTGTATTGGCTCCAAGGCAGGAGAGTGGTTAGGGCTAGGCAATGAGGGTTAAGTGACTTGCCCAGGGTCACATAGCTAGGAAGTGTCTAAGCCAGATTTGAACCTAGGACCTCCCATCTCTAGGCCTGGCTCTCAAACCAATGAGTTACCCAGCTGATCTCCAAGGAAAAATATTCTAAATAATTTTTTAAAATTACTACTCTTCATTATTCTAGGGCCTAGATTCTAGGCTATATGAAAGAGTTCCCAAATCAACTCAATGCAATTTTAGGTCAGCAAGTAGTGACAATATCAGAAAAGTACCTAATTGTCTAAAAGATAAAGCAATTCTGAGAAGAGAATCAGTTCTGGTAATTGAAAGGAGAACTAACTTTGGGAAAAGAACCTCGCTCCTGAGAAGGAATCATTCTTGACCTTCTCCCTTCCTCCTTTCCAAGGGTATGTTAAGAATGGGAGAGGAACTTTCTCTCATCTGTATTCTACCTTTCCCATGACTAACAAAAAAAGGCCATAGGGATCCAATTGTGCAATCCAATTTGAATTATAAACATTTTTAACTCTAGGATTCCAGAAGAGTCATCTATCCAGTAGAATTTTTGTTCTTGTTTTGTTCTATCCAGGAGCACCATGAATTCATAAGGGGGAAAAAGGCATAAATGACCTGTTGTCCTAGAGATGTATGAGTCATTCTGACTACATGTGTTCCCTTTTTGTATGTTTTTCTATTAGTTTATTTTGTTTCACATTACTATATTTGTGGTCCAGGTTTAAGTGAAGGATACCCCCCTACACAGAATGTGCATACAATACCATTCATTTTAGCATCATTGATTTAAGCTAATTGTGTCCACTGAATAGTTATTGGAAGTGAATGCAGTGAATAGACACTGAAACTATAGAGGCTATAGAGTATGAGTTCTCAGGATTCCCTGAATCTGGGATAATTGTCCACCAGAGTGCCCACTCTGCAATTGTAAGATGGTGGGATAGTTGAGAATACTGCCATGCAAATGAGAAAAGAAGTATCAGGAGAGGTGGAATTACAAGTCCAAAGTCATGAGTTATAAGTAGGGAAGCTAGCCCTTAAATTTAGATCTTCTGCTTTCATATTCATTCCTTTATGTAATGCCTCATGATTATAATAATGGTGATGATGATAATGATGATGATGATGGTTTGAGGAACTGAATCAAATTGCCTTTCCAACAGAAAACTTGGGATTCCTATAAAACTCTTATTTTATAGAACAAATGTGATTTTAATAGAGACAAAAAATCTCTATATGCTTTTTTTCTCAGATAATTTAACTGATTCAAATAAGATCACAGACATATGCCTGTGTGGGAGGAAAAGAAAAGGGGAAAGATGTATGAAGACTGAGCCTTTGAATGAATCAGTCCCTTCAGGCTACAATTATTTATATCAACCTCACACTAATATTCAGATATTCTTGAGATCAGAATATTTTTTCTACTCTATTACTTTCAATTACTCTGATTAATGTTTATCATAAACCTAAAAGAAGGAAATTTTCTTTCTTCCAAAGGCCACTTCCAAAGACAAAGTGATTTTCTCCTTGACAGGAAGAAAGATCTGGAGATTTCAGTCAGCTATTAGTTTAAAATGAGCTAAGTGTGTGCCATGATTATTTTTTAATAAAGCTAAAATAATCTCAAAGTATTAATAATAATATTAATAATAACACTTTTATTTCTACAGTGTTTTATACTTCTCAAAGTGCTTCCATAAGCATTATCTTTCATAGGCTATGTAATATTTAACTATGATTAAAAGACAATAGGGATAGAACTAAATTCCTTTCTAGCTATGACAATTGGGAGGAATGATGTAAATAAGTATAGGGTCAAGTTCCAGCAATATTTCAGGTGTTCTTTTCTTCTCTAGAGTCATACCACATGCAGAGTACTGTATTAGGTTCTGAGAACCACATTTTAAGAAGGACATTGAGAAAATGGCATCTACTCATCCAGGCTAGGCCAACAAAGAAATTTGGGGGAGTCAAGACCAAGCCATATTAAAGAATAATTTAATAAGAGAGATCAAAAAATATAATGATATTTGTAAGTATACATATGTGCATATATGTGTGGCTTATGAATTATCAGTATTGATAAAAGGCATCCTGCCACTCTCATTTTAAAGGCTTAGATATGAATGCTTTGTATAAAAATATATCAAATAATTTAAAAGACTTAAGTGAAAAATACATTAAAGGACAACATATCTTATTTTTAAAAACTGAAATGAATGCTATACATACACACACACATACATATAAAGATTTCCTTCAAAAGGAAAATTTTATGTCCAATAGCTTGATACAACAAAGGTAGATTCAGTATAAACATGGACAATATTTATGTTTATACTTTTTATATATTTTGTGTTTGTTAATTTTTCTGAGTTCTATTCCTCTAATATAATACTGTAAACTCCTTGATGATGAGGGTTATATTGTCTTTTGTCTTTGTATTTCCACAAATTTTGGAGAAATATTAAACAGTTTAGGTCCATATTATAAAACTACTTGCTAGCAATGCAAGGATCCAGAGTGAGGCTGAGGGACTTATGAGAAAGAAAACTAGCCACATTCAGAGGAAGAACTATGGAAGGAGAAACTCAGATGAAAAACGACTGCTTGAACACATGGGCTGATGAGGATATTATCAGGGATGAAGACACTAAACAATAACTGTAGTCCAACTATCGATAATATGGAATTAGGTCTTAATCAATGATACATGTAAAACCTTGTGGAATTGTGTGTCGGCTATGGGGGAATTTGGGGGAGAGGGAAAGAATATGAAACATGTAACTATGGGAAAATATTCAAAATAAAAATAAAAATATAAAAAAAAACTACCAGGATATCAGACTTAATGTTCCAAAACAGAACTTATTGTCTTCTTTCCTAAATCCATCATTCTTCCACTCTTACTTATTGTTGTTGAGAAAATGACCATTTTCCTATTCATCCAGGTTAGTGACTTTAGAGTCATCTTTGTTCCTTATGTCTCCTTCTTTGCACCCTCTCTCCAATATCTAATTCCTAACTTCTCTACTTGGACAGCATGTTTAACATCTGTTTTCTACTCTTCAACTTACATGAGCACAACTGTAAAATACATTTTTTCTAGACTATTTTTCCAGACTTTTCTAGACTATTACTATAGCTTTCTAATCTTTGTTGTTTTTTTTTTGTTGTTGTTGTTTGTTTGTTTTATTCCTCATTTCTCAAACCTATATATTTACTAAAATAATTTTTCCAAAGTCAATCCCTTACAATGAATGTCACCTCCACCTGTGCTCAAAAATTTTCAGAGACTTACTATTACTATTACTAATAGAGGCAATAAGGAACCCCTCATTTCATCATTTAAGGCCTTCCATAGTGTGGTTCTACTCCATTTCCCAGATTTACTTCTCATTATTGTCCTTTATACTCTCTATATTATAGTCAACCTATTAAGTTAATTTTGGAAACTGTATCTAAAAGTTTCTTCTTAGTTGTTGTTGGTAAAAATGTCATCTGATTATCTGTTGAAATTGGGTAAAATTTTTTTAAAAAAAGAAAGAAAGAAATTGGGTCTTGTGAACTAAGATGAGCAGTTGATAGGTTTTAGGGCCTAGTAAAAACTGGCTGACAGTAAGGGTCTGGAAGACAGATGTACAAATTCAAGACCTCTATTTAATATTTTAAAGGTCAAGGGAATTAAAGAATAGTTGATAGGGTTCAAAGATAAGGAGTTCCCTAAGACTATAAAGGGGTTTCTAACTTACACCCACTCCCCACTCAAGGTTTCCTCATGAAAACCACTTCTGTCTGGTTTCCCACACCTGTTCTCACTCTCCTTATTCTATCTATTTCCCCCAATACTTACTAAATAAGCTATTTCTAATATTCTTATTAATGTGTACACACACACACACACACACACACACACATATATATATACATTTGTTTAAAAAAAACTGTCTCCAAAGTTCTTCAGTCACTGCTGTACTGTCAGCATAGACAAAGTTGAACCTGGTCAACCAGAAATGGCTTCCCTGCAAGACCAAAGCCTGGTCTCTACTCTACTGTCTAACAGAAATAAGAGCAAAAGATCTTGCTTCTTTTCTCCAGCCACTGCCAAACTGCCACTTCTCTCTTCCCAAACTGTAAATCTGCTATTCCAAAGGTTTTCAAAAGGAATAACCAGAAAAAGTCAGGAAAAGAAGCCTCCAGGACCTTGCTTAGTCCCAGAGAGAGAGTGACAGTTGGAAAACTCCAACTCTTATCAGCACCACACCATTCCATCAGGAACTTGGCTTAAGGTTCTGACCAAGGCAGCCTGACAATCTTTCAGTATTCACTACTGTCACTAACTTATCAAATCTAAATCTATTTTACCCTTAATATCTTGGACTACAAGACTCCATCTTTTATCTGAATTTAGTAAGTCAATTTCATCCTTTTGGCCACCATCTCATACAAACATTATGGCTGACAATCCATATCCTTCTTCAAGTTTTAGGCAATGAGCTGAATATTCTGTGAAATCTTCTATTACTCTTCCTCACCAACCCAGTATTAAGACTCCCCCTATCCTCAGATTATATCTTTGTGTTTTTTTCTTATATAATGTGAGCTCCTTGAGGGTCAGTACAGTTTTGGTGGTGGTGGTAGTGAAGGGCATCTTTTTATCTTCAGCACTTAGTGCCAAATCTAGAATATATTAATGAAAGGAATTGAATTAATTTAATTTACAATTAGTGTTGTCCCTAAATTGAAGATGCACCCAATCCTCAGTGGGAAGATAGAAAAAAATATTCTCTAGAATATCACCAGTGAAGGATGTCAAAAATAAATCTCATGATCTGATATGTAGTTTGGTGCATTAGATAGGGATATAATTAGATCAGTGATTCCCAAAGTGGGTACCACCGCCCCCTGGCTGGTACTGCAGCAATCCAGGGGAGCGGTGATGGCCACAGATGCACTTATCTTTCCTATTAATTGCTATTAAAATTAAAAAAATAATTTCCAGGGGAGCTAAGTAATATTTTTTCCTGGAAAGGGGCAATAGGCCAAAAAAGTTTGGGAACCACTGAATTAGATAGAGATCTAGATCAAAGTGTGGAAGTTCTTGTGTTTAATTATCATCTTAGACACATAGCAGTGTGATCTTGTTTCTTTTCAGTTTTTTTCAGTGCGTGTCAAGACCCCATTGGGAGTTTTCTTGCAAAAAGAAAAGGTATAGTTATTTAAAATTTTCTTCCTCAAATCACTTTATAGATGATGAAAGTGAGACAAATAGGGTGAAATAATTTGGAAAGGGTCACACAGCTAATGTCTGATACCAGATTTGGACTCAGGTCCTCTTGATTTGAGGCCCAGCACTCTATCCATTCTAACCACTTAGTGACTTCAGTTTATTTTTATAAAATAAAGGCATTAAATGATTATTTGTAAGTTTTCTTCCACTTGAAATTTATTATTCAAAATATGAACAAGATGACTTTTAAGGTAAATTCCAGCTTAAATGTTTGGAAATTATACAGTTCTTAATTTAGTATCAATTATCTGGACATACTTCTTTCTTCTGTTTTCTTGTTGTCTTTGCTATGGTCATTTATACCAATGGCAATTATACTTGTATCTTTTTTTTTATTCTAGTTGTCGGGGAACATTCTATGTAAGTATGTTGAGTATTTTCTCATACTTTTTTCTAAGCACTGTTATATTATGTATCATTCTTTCCACGTACTCACACATGCAAAGAAAAGTGATTAAAATAATGAAGGCCTGTTCATGGTCAGTAATTTGATAGATTAATATTCAAAATCTATCAATCAATTCAGTTTTTGCAAAAACAACCAATAACACATTAGTCATTGATCAATTTTAGTGTGAGCCCATATCAGCATTAATACTCTAAAGAAAGGAGAAAGCACTATAATAGTGATGACCCTATCAAAAAAGGATACTGTTTTAAAAAGATGATTTCCATGACATGTATTATTTTGCAGGTACCTCTTTGTTTTCTTTCAAACTTTTTTTTCTGCGACCACTTCTGACTCCTAAAGCATTGGGTTTCTAATATTGTTTGTTGGCTTGCCACTTAGAAAGATTTAAGCCTTTACTCTTCTCTCTAATCTCAATGTGAAACACTCCTTCTTCCGGGGAGTTCTAAGTCACTCTTAATATGACTTGATGACAGCATTAAGGGGATCGAGAAGGTATGAACATTTATTAAACACCTACTACATACTAATCACTTTATAAGAATTATCTCATTTTTTTGTTAACCATAAAGGGTAGAGGCAGCTAACTGTAACTAACAAAATTCACAAAACAATATAACCCCCAAATTACTTAGTTAATTCATTCCAAAATACATATTTACTTTAATTATAGAAAACCAACATAAATCTCTTCTTTGCTTTGGCATGGACACACAAAGAAGTTATTTTTAATTTCCTCTAGTTAAATGTAATTATAATTGGAACTTAAAGTAATGTCAGAATAAGAGCAGGAATGGTTGAAATTTGATGATTAGATAAGCATGTCCAGGTAGGGCAGAAAATATTGGAAATTGTGGATAGTGTGAAAGAGTCTGAACAGAGTATCTGAGGAGTTTCACTAAAGATAATAGAAAGACTTTCAGAAATATAAGGAATTAGTATCATTAAGTGCCCTGCTAGTGTCATGCTTGGGTGGGGGAAATGTTTCATGCCTTCATTTTGGGAGAAGATATTTAGCAATCATGAAGTAAGATCAAGATAGGTTTATCATGAGTATCACAGATTCCATGAACATTGTTCAAGAGAAATGGAGACTTAATGGACTATTAAGCTCAACGCATATTGACAATGCAAAAAGGCAGTCAAGCAAAAAAAATCAATAATTTGACCTTAGGCTTTATTGGGAAAAAAAGGTTAAATATCCAAACCATGTGCTGGGCTCTGCTATGGTCAAGCCTTATTTGTAATGTGATTTTCAGTTATGGGTACAAAAATTTAGGGAGAAGGAGAAAGCATGACTGATGTCTTCACCAATTTGAAAGTCTGATACGTTTAATATGAGGAAGAGGGAAAGAAACTGTATGTATTTTTATAGCCCCTATAATAAAGCAAGGACTGTGATTTATAAATAGTATCTCATTTAATCCTCACAATGATCCTGTGGGTGCTAGATTATTCCTATTTTATTTGAAACCTTTACCTTCTATCAATTAAAATTAAATGACTTGAATAAGACCACACATCTGGGGAATGTCTGAGGACAGATTTGAACCAGGACCTCCCTCTCCAAGACTGGATTTCAATTCACTTAGCCACCTGTCTATCCCAGTTATCCCTATTTCAGAGTGGAAGAAACTGAGGAAAATAGAGATTAAGTGATTTGCCCTAAGTCATACAGTTATTAAGTGTTTAAAACTGGATTTGGCAGGTCTTCCTCTTCACCACCTAGCTGCCCTTCAACTTGGTCTACTTATCCCAAAAGAAGGAATAGGAACAATGTCCGGAAGCTACCAAGATGATAACTCAGAATCAATTAAGGGGGGAAATGTTTCTTAATATTTAGAACTAAAATAAAGATTTTCATTTTTGAAAAAAAATGAAATGGAATATAGTAGAATATAAGAAACTACTCCCCTTCAAAGGAGGTCTTCAGATGATAGACAACAACTAATTCCAGGACTTGTAGAAGTGACATTAATGGTTATTAAGATAGGGGTAGATTTTTATATCTCCCAAGGTCTCTTCTAATGCTAAGGATTGTGTACCTTGGAGATATAATTTAAGCATCCTTACATTCAGAGGTTAATGGAATGACCTCAAACTAGAATTTCTCTCTTTACAATTCATGGAATTAGATCTTGTCTTCCTTTTTATCAATGGGCAGGTTCAGCCTCCCTTTTACTACTTTGATCAATACCTCTTTCATAACTCTGGGGCAGAGGAATGGCTCAATAAGTCATGGTATGTGTTTATAATGGAATGCTACAGTGCCATAAGAAATGATGAACAAATTGATTACACATGTAAACATATAACACACAACCTGGGAAGACATATAAAGGGAAGTGAACAGAACCAAGAGAGTGCTGAAAACAGTAACAGCAATAATGTAAGATGATTAACTGTGAATGACAACTATTATCAACAATATTAGAATCCAATGACACATTTAAAACCCAGGGGAATTGCTAATTGGCTATGGAAGAGGGGTTGGGAGGAGAACAAAAGAACTTGAATGATGTTACCATGGAAAAATATTCTAAATTATTTAGTTAAATAAAATTTTTCAAATAAAAATTAAATTAAAAAATAATAAAAGATGTTATCCTTATATTGAAAATAAACAATGTAAGGATCCAAGACACCAAGTGACTCATGATAAAAATGCTATCCAACTCAAAAAGAAGGGACAGAGTTTGAATGCAGATTGAAAAATACAATTCTTCACTTTATTTTTTCCATAATTTTTCTCTACTGTCTTTGATATGTGTTTGCTTTCACAATCTGAGGAATATGGAAATATTTTTGTATGATAACATATATACAACCTATATAAAATTACCTGACATATAAAGGAAGAGGAGAGGAAAGAAGGAAAGAACATGAATTGCCAAATGTCAGAAAACAATAATTAAAACTTGTAATGACATACATTTTTTTTAAAATCCACAACGACTCTGAGATGACATGGTCTGGTAGAAAAAAATGACTTAGAATTAGATGAGATTAAGTTCCACTTATGGAACAGAGCTGTGTGGCCCCAGATAGTTTACTTCCCTTTATGTCCCACACTCTCATCTTTGTTAAATAGAAGATTGGACTCCAAGAACTTTTAATTTCAACTTCTTTAACTTTAACTTCCAAATAATTCTTGAAGTTTGTTCAAGGTACAGGTTCAAGGCATATATTCCAGAGCTAAAGACTGAGTTGATTTTAAATATTAGACCATGTTTAAGCTTTCACATAGCAGCCCTGACTATGAGGAATAGAGTGGTGGTGATTAAGTGAACACAGATCAATTATTATAGGAAGAACAGCTAGATGAAAATTGCAAATGCTACATCCAGAATTTATTTTTAAGCTCATTAAATGAAGGTTAAGTATGTGAGCTGAGATTATTAACTTAAGTTCATATTGTATAGGACTTGAAATCAGTTAATTATTTAAAATAAAACAAACAATTCCCACATAGTCCAGTACAATGGAAATAATATTTGTACTACCCAATTTGAAGGGTCATGTGAAAGAAAGAATATTTTAAACTGTAGAGTGCTGAATGTGTCATTCATGACTGTGATTTATGTGTTTGAGCCTCAATTCATTCATCTATAAAATCAGGATAATAATTCTTATACTTACTGCCTTACTGAGCTGTTCTAAGGAATGGACTTTCTATGGAACAAAAATTTAACAGAAACATGAGTTAATGTTCTTGTTGCTTTCTTCCAAGGATAGTTCAAGTGCCACATGCAACCCAAAACCTCTCCTTACCCTTTCATAGTCAATTAGTGACCAGGCAAGTCAATTCAAAGGGTCATATAATGTTTGTAGACATAGCCTTATTGCAAACAAGTATTCAGATAAGTCAGGTTTTCTAAATCATTTACTCAAAATACCTTGATAAAAGAAAGAAAGAACTCCTAGGACCTTGTTTTTTCTGCAGTCTTAATTTTCTACTTCACTGGCACTGATCTTCACATAATCCCTCCTCTCTCATATCTGTGTGGACAAAATGACAAGTATATATTTGATGTCTTGAGTGGAGAAGAAAAAAATAATTGTCTCATCTTAAAATGGCACAATTTTTTCTAGATATGTTTTTTTTCCTCTCTCCCACTCCCTTTTTTTAATCTCTTAGTCTTCCTCTGTCCCTCCATTCCTCCCTTTCTCCCTTCCTTATAGAGGTCCAGATCTATATCAACAGGGATTTTGAATGGCACTTAAAGGCATCAGATTGATAAGAACAGAAGCAGAAAATTGAGAACAGCCAGACTAATGGTTAGCCCAGAGCTGCCGCCTCAGACATGGAGCTTTGTGTTTATTTTATACAGTTTTTTACAAAGAACAATAGGGTTGCAACTGTGAGGCAGCCAAGGTTACAGAGTTACATCATGATTGACATATGACTTACAAAATTTTCTCCCATGAAGATTAAGCCCAGATGAGACAAGACTCAAGGTTAGAAATGAGCCTCATTTTTATCTAAAAGTTATTTCAAGGAAAAGCTTCCATACTTCAAAAGATATCTTTAATGAATGAGTCTTTAACATTATGGGGTGAAAAGTACCTGGATGAATGTGAAACTGTCTGACTTGCTGCTTTGACCTTGGCTGTCCAGGGATGGATAGATACAATGCCAGGCCAGCTTCTACTTATTTATGCTCTTTTCTCTTAGGAAAAAGTATTAACTCCTCACCTGCTGGTTTATTATAAAGAACTTAGATGCTTTCTATAAAATGTAAGGCTGTCTTAGAGAATTAAATTGGTATGATTTAGATAATGAAAGGAGCCATAGAGAGGGGTAAAATATTTTTTGGATAAACCATCCATTCTGTGACCTGATTTTCAGGGCACAAAAACCAGAGCATGGCTTTGTTAAACTATGTTCGTCTTGATGGGGTCCAGATATTCTACTAAAAGACTCTGTTTCTCTCAATAGCATCCATGGCTTCCAACACTTCCTTCCTTCTTCTTTATTAATTGTTTTTAAATTTCATTCATAGCACTCCTATGCTATTGTTATTTCTCATGAAAAAGTAAAGAAGAAAACCAAATCATCAGTAACAAAGATGAAGTGAGAGACCTCACCTCTAATGAAGAGGAAATCAAGGCAATCATTAAAACTATTTTGCCCAATTATATGGAAATAAATATAGCAATCTAAGTGATTTGGAAAAATATTTACAAAAATATAAATTGTCTAGATTAATAGCAGAAGAAATATAATACTTAAATAATTCCACATCAGAAAAATAAATTGAACAAGCCATCAAAGAACTCCCTAAGAAAAAATCCCCAGGACCATATGGACTCACAAGTTAATTCTATCAAACATTCAAAGAACAACTAATTCTAATACTATACAAACTATTTGACATAATAAGCAAAGAAGGAGTTCTACCAAACTCCTTCTATGACAAATATGGTACTGATCCCAAAGTGAGATACATCAAAAACAGAGAAAGGAAACTACAAACCAATCGTCCTAATGAACTTAGATGCAAAAATCTTAAATAGAATACTAGCAAAAAGACTCCAGCAAGTGATCACGAGGATCATTCATTATGATCAGGTGGGATTCATACCAGCAATGCAAGGATGGTTCAATAGTAGGAAAAACATCCACATAATTGACCATATCAACAAGCAAACAAACAAAAACTACATGATTATCTCAATAGATGCTGAAAAAGTTTTTGACAAAATACAAAACCCATTCCTATTGAAAACACTAGAAAGTTTAGGAATAGAAGGGCATTTACTAAAAATAATAAATGGTATATATCTAAAACCATGAACGAACATCATCTGCAATGGGGATAAATTAGAAGCATTCCCAATAACATAAGGAGTGAAACAAGGATGCCCATTGTCACCTCTTTTATTTAACATTGTACTGGAAACACTAGCAATAGCAAATAGAGAAGAAAAAGAAATTGAAGGTATTAAAATAGGCAATGAGGAGTGTAAGCTATCACTCTTTGCAGATGATATGATGGTCTACTTAAAAAATCCCAGAGATTCAACTAAAAAGTTAGTGGAAATAATCAACAACTTTAGCAAAGTTGCAGGATACAAAATAAATGAACATAAGTCATCAGCATTTCTATATATTTCCAACACATCACAGCAGGAAGAGGTAGAAAGAGAAACACAATTTAAAATCACCCTTGACAATATAAAATACTTAGGTATCTATCTACCAAGATAAACACAGGAATTATATGAACCCAACTACAAAACCCTTTCCATCCAATGAAAACTAGATCTAAACAACTGGAAAAAGATTGACTGCTCATGGGTAGGATGAACTAACATAATAAAAATGACCATCCTACACAAATTAATTAATTTATTTAGTGCTATACCTATCAAACTACCAAAAAAAATTTTTTTACTGAATTAGAAAAAAAAACTCTAAGTTCATTTGGAAGAACAAAAGACCAAGAATTTAAAGTGAAATAATTAAAAAAATATGAAGGAAGGTGGCCTACCAGTACCACTTCTTAAACTGTACTACAAAGCAGTAGTCATCAAAACCATATAGTTGATACTGGCAGAGACAGAAAGG
The DNA here is from genome assembly GCF_016433145.1 of Gracilinanus agilis. NCBI lineage: Eukaryota > Metazoa > Chordata > Mammalia > Didelphimorphia > Didelphidae > Gracilinanus > Gracilinanus agilis. The sequence continues at coordinate 73,529,373 of NC_058131.1, forward strand.
AGGATCAGTGGAATAGACTAGGGGTAAGCAACCTCAGCGAGACAGTTTTCGATAAACCTAAAGAATACAGCTTTGGGGACAAAACCCCACTATTTGACAAAAACTGCTGGGAAAATTGGAAAACAATATGGAAGGGAGTGGGCCTACATCAACATCTCACACCCTATACCAAGATAAACTCAGAATGGGTGAATGACTTGAATATAAAGAAGGAAACTATAGGTAAATTGGGTAAGCACAGAATAGTATGGATGTCAGATCTATGGGAAGGGAAAGATTTAAAAACCAAGCAAGACTTAGAAAAAATCACAGAATGTGAAATAAATAATTTTGACTGCATTAAACAAAAAAGTTTTTGTGCAGACAAAACCATGCTACCAAAATTAGAAGGGAAACAACAAATTGGGAAAAATCCTTATAACAAAAAATTCAGATAAAGGTCTAATCACTCAAATATACAACAAGCTAAATCAATTACACAAAAAATCAAGCCATCTCCCAATTGATAAATGGGCAATGGACATGAATAGACAATTCTCAGATAAAGAAATCAAAATTATTAATAAGTACATGAGAAAGTGTTCTAAATCTCTAATAATTAGAGAAATGCAAATCAAAAAAAAAACTCTGTGGTATCACCTCACACCTAGCACATTGGCTAAAAGGATAGCAAGGGAGAGTAATGAATGTTGGAAGGGATGTGGCAAAATTTTGACATTAATGCATTGCTGGTGGATTTGTGAACTGATCCAACCATTCTGGATGGCAATTTGGAACTATGCTCAAAGGGCTTTAACAGACTATCTGCCTTTTGATCCAGATAGCACTGTTTGGATTATACCTCAAAGAGATAATAAGGAAAAAGACTTGTACAAAAATATTTATAACCACGATCTTTGTGGTGGGAAATAATTGGAAAATAAGAGAATGTCCTTCAATTGGGGAATGGCTGAACAAAATCTGGTATCTGTTGGTGATGGAATACTATTGTGCTCAAAGGAATAAAGAACTGGAGGAATTACATGTGAACTGTAATGACCTCCAGAAATTGATGCAGAGTGAAAGAATCAGATCCAGGAGAACATTGTACACAGAGACTGATACACTGTGGTACAATTGAACATAAAGGACTTTTATACTAGCAGCAATGCAAGGATCCAGAGCAAGGCTGAGGGACTTATAAGAAAGAAAACTAACCACTTCAGAGGAAGAACTGTGGGAGGAGAAACACAGAAGAAAAACAAGTGCTTGAACACATGGGCTGTTTGGGATATTATTGGGGATGTAGACACTAAATGATAACTCTAGTCCAACTATCAATAATATGGAATTAAGTCCTCATCAATGATACGTGTAAAACCCAGTGGAATTGTGCATTGGCTAAGGGGGATTAGGGTTTGACGAAGAGAGAAAGAAAGTGAAATATGTAACTAGGAGAAAATATTCAAAATAAAAAAATAATGAAAAAATAATGAAGGGAGCCATAGAGAGTGGTCAAAGGTGTTTTGGATAGGCCATCCATTCTGTGACCTGATTTTCAGGTCACAAAAACCAGAATAGAGCTTTGCTAAATTATGTTTGTCATGATGAGGATCAGAGATTCTGTTAAAAGACTCTGTTTCTCTCAATGGCATCCATGGCTTCCAGCACTTCCTTCCTAATTTTATAGTTTAATTACTTTTAAATTTCATTCATAGCACTCCTATGCTATTGTTATTTCTCAAAATCATTTGTTCTGTGTTGTGGTTATACTCTTAGACATCAAAGTATTTAATAATTGGAAGAGACATTAAGATTGTCTAGTTTACTATGAGCAAACAGCTCCTATATAACACACATAGTAAGTTTGCTGTGATCTCTCAGGATAAAAGCTTCCCATGGCAGTCCATTTCTTGTGTGGACAACTCTAGTCTCAAAATTTCAATTTGTGTTCTTTAAAAAGAGTTGCAATTTGACCTTCTTCAGCTCCCTACTATTGTTCCTCACTCTGATCTCGAAGGCTTACAAAGAATATAATGACTCTTCCTTTTACCAGCTTTTCAAAATCTATAAAATATCTATAATATGCACTTATATCTTCTTTTTGTGTTTAAACAGACTCTTCTCTTTCAAATGATTAAAAAAAAAGAATCATATGTAGATCTCTCACCTGCTGTCCTCTAGAAGGACTCTGTTTAGTCAATATCCTCTCCAGAGCTAAAAAAAAAACAAGAAAAAAAAACACCAAATGCTGCACATTTAAAGCAGAACATGGAAAAATTATCAGCTTCCTTTCTCTTGACATTATGATATCAGTAATGTATTCTAAGTTGACAATAGCTTTTTTTCTACTATAGTGGCATACTTTTGATGTGTATTCAGCTTGCAGTCCACTAAAGATATCAAGTTTTTTTTTTATTACATGCCTAAACCCTGCCAAAAAAAATCAAACTCTGTTTGTTCAACTGTTTTTTTATGTGAAAATGATCCATATGAAATTAACTGTCTGGTGGATTTTTTTTTTCTGTTGCTTCATTTTGATTTATACCTTTGGATTAATTTTCCTCTCTTTACTCACCTTCATTCCCTATACCATTTAATTGCCATATCCTATGAATTCTACACCCTCCCTAATTTATTTTGCTTTTTCTATATTTGTATAGCCAACACTTAGTATCACACCCTCATAAGTTCTCCCTGGACTCTTATTCGTGCTTATTCTTCTAACCTGTAATGTCTCCAAACAGACTCTACGTAATTGCTATATTTAAAAGAATACATTACATATCTGATCATATCTCTTCTTTGTGTAAGAAACTTCAGTGAATCATTTTTGCACATAAATAAATGTGAATCCCTTTGTCTTGAATCTAATGGCCTTAAAAATCTAGAATCTAATTATCCAGGCTGTTTACGTGATACCCAATCTGTACCCCATGCACACTTTCTGATTATACCTAAATTGCCCTTTCTTCAGTTTTTTGGTATATATTATTAATATTTCCTCCTATTTGCCTGTGTGCATTTTCTCTTCTATGCCTAGAAAGCTTTCTCTTCTTTCTACTCCATAGGATGCCTAATTACTCTAACAGCAAAGTCATGTGCCAGCACTTGTAGGAATGCTTTCCATATATGCTGCAAATCTTAGTTTTTCTTCCTACTCTGATTTTTTTACATATTTATGGATTAATGACTATAAGAGGCACCCATTCATTCCACTTTAGAATGAGTTCTTTGAGAACAATGTACCTAGCATATAGTAGGTACTTAATAAATATATGTTGACTGAATGAATTATTCTCAGAGAATAATAAAGAATGACTTACAATAACTACATGAATATTACAGAAAGAAGAAAAGTGGACTTCCAGGTTAAGATGGCGGCAGAGTAAAAAGCAGCTGCTTAACCTCTCCTACCCCACACATATAGGACTCCTCAAGAGGACATAAAAACAAGTCCAGAAGAACAAAGGGAATCCACAACAGGACACAGCATTGAAGGTACATGGGATCGGGGCATTTCCATGCTATAAGGGGGTGAAACAGCTCTCACTAAAATGCGAGCTGAGCAACCCATTCCCCCCACAACCACCTAAAGGGCCACAGCCAGCTCACAAGAGTTAGAGCAAGTTTGGGGCATCCATTAAGTCCTTGGCAGCTACCTGGGATCACCAGTGCCAGCTCCCGAGAGAAGAACGACTTAAAGACCCCAAGAGGCTAAAGAACACATGGACTTTGAACACAGACCTTGAGCACAGGTATGGACAGGGAGCCTGAGCGCAGGAGAAGAAGCAAGTGAGGACTCAGATCCTGAGCACAGGCATGGACCCAGATGCAGACGTGGATCCTGAGCTCAGATACGGACCTTGGGTAGGGACCCAGTGCAGAGGGGTGCATGAATGTGGAAGCAGCTCCCTGAGACTATTAAAGGAGCTTTGGGAAGAGGAACAAGCAAAGGGACCACCAGGAGACTTGGCCCAGAGGACAAATAGACCTGAGACCTCAGGAGCATAAAGTGCTCAGACAAACCCTGGGCATGAGGATAAAGCTAAGAGAGCAGTGTGCTAACAATGGCAAGCCAGAAACAAGAACCCAAGAAGAAAAAGATCAAGAAGAAATATTTAACACTCAACAACTTTTACATAGAAACAATCCAGAAAACAGAGCAAACAGCAGTGGAGAACAAAAGAGTAATGATATCCAAACCTTCCCAAAAAATGAAAACTGGTCACAAGCTCTTAAAGAGTTCAAATCTGAGATGATGAGAAAGATGGAAGAGATCTGGCAAGAAAATAACAGTATAAAAGGCAGAATTTCACAATTGGAAAGTGAGGCTTAGAAATCAAATGAATTGATGAGCAAATTGAAGATAAGAAATGACCAGTTGGAAGCCTTGAAGAACCAAAAAGACCAGATTGAAAAGGAAAACCAAAATATTATAGACGAAAACCAGTCTCTAAAGGCTAGAACTAGGCAATTTGGGAAAAAAAAGCCCCCAAATCAAAAGAATTGATAAGCAAATTGGAGACCAAAATCAAAAAGCTGGAAAACAGGATAGACCAAATCAAAAAGGAAAATCAAAAGATTATCACAGAAAATGAGTCTATAAAGACAAGAATTGGGCAAGTAGAAGGCAATGATCTCTCAAGACAGCAAGAACAAATAAAGCGACATCAAAATACTGATGAAATAGAAGGAAATATGAAATATCTCACTGAGAAACTGACAGATCAAGAAAACAGGTCTAGAAGAGACAATTTGAGAATCATTGTTCTTCCTGAAAAAGCAGAAATTAATAGAAATTTGGACTTCATACTAAAAGAAATTATTCAGCAAAAATGCCCTGTAGTTCTAAAACAAGATGGCAATATAGACATTGAATGAATCCATAGATCACCCTCTACTCTAAACCCTGAAAAGACAACACCCAGGAATATAATAGCCAAGTTCAAAAGCTTCCAACTGAAAGAAAACATTTTGCAAGAAGCCAGAAAGAGACAATTCAGATATCAAGGAGCACTAATTAGGATCACACAGAATCTGGCAGCCTCCACACTACAAGACTGCAAGGCTTGGAATATGATATTCAGAAAGGCAAGAGAACTGGGCCTATAACCAAGAGACCTCACCTACCCATCAAAATTGACTATATACTTCCAGGGGAAAGTATGGGCATTCAACAAGATAGAAGATTTCCAAGTATTCACACAAAAAAGACCAGGACTAAATGGAAAGTTCAATATCCAAACACAAAAACCAAGATAAACATGAAAAGGTAAATAAGAAAGAGAGGGGAAAGAAAGAAAGAAAACTTTCATTTTTAAATTTGCCTCTTCAAGGGCTTCAATAATACCTAATTATTCATATTCCTATATGGAGAAATGTTATGTGAAATTCTCTGTAGTGAATTCTATTCACTACCATAGTATCCACAATTAGAATAATTAGAAGAATTATTCACAGGGAGAGGTTGGAGTACTAAATGGTCTAAGATGATATAGGGGTGGGTGGGAAAGAGGGGGGTGAATAGTAGATGACACCAAGAGAAACTTGAATGAATAAGAAAAATAGGATATTTTATTACACACAGAGGACATGGGAAGGGAGGGGACAGATACTACTATAAGAAGGAGAGGAAGAGGGCATTAAGAGGTAATACGTAAACCTTACTCTCAGTGGAATTAACCCTGAGAGGGAAGAGTAGCTATATCCATTGGGATATAGAACTCTATCTAACCCTACTGAGAAAGTCAGAAGGGATAAACCAAGGGGGGCAGGGGAGTGGGTAGGTCAAAAAAGGGAGGGGATGAGAAGTGGGAGGGAATACATTAGGCCTTAAAAATAAAAAGAGGGGAATAATAAGGAAAGGGGTAGAAAGAGTTGTAATTGAAGGGAGGGGACAAGGTTACTGATTTAACAAATCACTGGTTTAAAAGGAAATAGCCTAAGAAGAAGAGGTAGAACTAGGAGAGGATACCAAAATGTTGGCAAATACATAACTGATAATTATAACTCTGAATGTGAATGGGATGAACTCGCCCATAAAAAGGAAGCAAATAGCAGAGGGGATTAGAAACCAAAAGCCCACCATGATCAGGTGGGATTTATATCAAGAATGCAAGGATGGTTCAACATTAGGAAAACCATCTACATAATTAACCATATCAAAAAGCTAACAAACAAAAATCATATGATTATCTCAAAAGATGCTGAAAAAGCCTTTGAAAAAATGCAGCACACATTCCTATTGAAAACACTGGAAAGTATATTAATAGAAGGACCTTTCCTAAAAATAACAAATAGTATATATCTAAAACAATCAACAAGCATCATTTGCAATGGGGATAAATTAGAAGCCTTCCCAGTAAGATCAGGTGTGAAACAAGGATGCCCATTATCACCTCTATTATTTACCATTGTACCATAAACACTAGCAGTAGCAATTAGAGAAGAAAAAGAAATTGAATGCATTAAAATAGGCAATGAGGAGACTAAGCTATCACTCTTTGCAGATGATATGATGGTCTACTTAAAAAATCCTAGATAATCAACTAAAAAGTTAGTAGAAATAATCAACAACTTTAGCAAAGTTGCAGGATACAAAATAAATGCACATAAATAATCAAATATATATATATATATATATATATATATTTCCAATACATTACAGCAGAAAGAAGTAAAAAGAGCAACACCATTTAAAATCACCCTAGATGATATCAAATACTTAGGAATCTATCTACCAAAAAAACACAGGAATTATACAAACACAACAACAAAACACTTTCCGAACAATTAAAACTAGATCCAACCAATTGGAAAAACATTGACTATTCATGGGTAGGATGAGCTAAGATAATAAAAATGGCCATTCTACCCAAAATAATTCATTTATTTAGTGCCCTAATTATCAAATTAACAAAAAACTTCTTTACTGAATTAGAAAAAACTATAAAAAAGTTCATTTGGAATAACAAAAGACCAAGAATATCAAGGGAAATGATGAAAACATACGTGAAGGAAGGTGGCCTAGCAGTATCAGATATTAAACTATACTATAAAGCTGTGGTCATCAAAACAATATGGTACTGGCTAAGAGACAGAAGGGAGGATCAGTAGAATAGACTTGGGGTAAGTGACATCAGCAAGACAGTGTATGATAAACCGAAAGAACCAAACTTTGGGGACAAACATCCACTATTTGTCAAAAACTGCTGGGAAAATTGGAAAACAATATGGGAGAGAATAGACTTAGATCAACATCTCACACCCAGATAAACCCAAGATAAATTAAGAATGGGTGAATGACTTGAATATAAAGAGGGAAACTATAAACAAGTTAAGTGAATACAGAACAGTATACTTGTCAGATCTCTGGGAAAGGAAAGATTTTAAAACCAAAAAAGAGTTAGATAAAATTACAAAATGTAAAATAAATGATTTTTATTATATCAAACTAAAAAGCTTTTGTACAAACAAAAACAATGCAGCCAAAATCAGAAGGGAAACAAAAATTGGAAAAAATCTTTATAACAAAAAACTCTGATAGAGGTCTAATAACTCAAATATACAAGGAGTTAAATCAATTGTATAAAAAATCAAGCCATTCCCCAATTGATAAATGGGCAAGGGGCATGAAAAGGTAATTTTCAGATAAAGAAATCAAAATTATCAACAAGCACATGAGAAAGTGTTCTAAATCTCTAATAATTAGAGAAACGCAAATAAAAAAGAGCTGAGGTATCACCTCATACCTAGATGATTGTAGGGGAGAGTAATGAATGTTGGAAGGTATGTGGCCAAATTGGTACATTAATGCATTGCTGGTGGAGTTGTGAACTGATCCAACCATTCTGGATGGAAATTTGGATCTATGCTCAAAGGACTATAAAAGATTGCCTCCCTTTTGATCCAGCCATACCATTGCTGGGTTTGTACCCCAAAGAGATCATAGATAAACAGACTTGTATGAATATATTTATAGCCTTGCTTTTTGTGGTGGTAAAAAACTGGAAAAGGAGGGTATGCCCTTCTATTGGGGAATGGCTGAACAAATTGTGGTGTATGCTGGTGATGAAATGCTATTGTGCTCAAAGGAATAATAAACTGGAGGAATTCCATGTGAACTTGAAAGACCTCCAGGAATTGATGCAGAGTGAAAGGAGCAGAGCCAGAAGAATATTGTACACAGAAACCATTACACTGTGAGAAAATAGAATGTAATGGACTTCTGTACTAGCAGCAATGCAATGATCCATAACAATTCTGAGGGACTTATGGAAAAGAACACTACCCATATGCAGAGGAAGATCTACAGCAGACGAAACAGAAGAAAATTGACTGTTTGAACACATGGCTTGAGGCGGACATGATTGGGGATGACTCGAAAGTACCACACCAATGCAACTATCAACAATTTGGAAATAAGTCTTGATCGATGACATGTTAAAACCAGTGGAAAGGCTTATCGACTATGGGGGTTGATGGAGGAGGTTGGGGGGTGAAGGGGAAAGTAAGAACATGAATCATATAACCATGATAAATTTTCTAAAAAATAAAAATAGAAAAGTGCTGTTAAGGTCAGGATATACCGTTTAGGCTGTTGTGTAATTTAAACATGTATCTAATGACTTTTCTTCTTTATGTATTAGTGTACTCTCTGTGAAGACCTTGAGTGTTCAAGAGACTAGAGAGTGTGCTCCAGTTGTGAGTGAGGAGTTAATACATCAACTATTCTTAAAATTCTGTCAATAGGTCTAATATTTAAAAGTTATTAGAGTTCAACTTGCTTAATGAGGTGGAATACATCAGTGAGGGCATCAGATCTATAGTACTAACAACTCTTCCCCCATCACCAAGATTTACTGTTATAACACTTAGGAGATAAGCACTGAAAATAGGATTTGATAGACTGAACTCATAGAAGCTCCTATAATTTAATAATGCAATGTAGAATCTTATAAAAAATGAAGTTGATATACTTTTCTTATGTTTGAGTGAGCCATTTTTTTCTATCTTTTGTAATCATAGATTTAATTTTCCAATCTCCAGGGCCATGGTACTTTTCTTATTAGCTATTTCCCCCCTTAACCTTGCATTATTCTCTCTAATAAGTTTTATATAATTCTTTTCCTTGAACTTGATTGACATCAGATGGTAATCTCCTACTATGTGATCACATATTTTGTGTCAATTACCTGTTCAACATTTGTGATTTGTTCCTTCTACAGTGAAGGTAATTTTCTTTAGTAGATACAACATAATAAAATTATCTATTACAAGAATTTGGCAATAAAAGTTAGAACAGATATAGGATAATAGATTATATTTAATTGCTGAATTTGGGAAAAGTTCTTAATGAATGAAGAATATTGGAACAAGCCTGTAGGTAGCAAAAGGAAACTAGTAAATACATAAGCAGGATATTGAAGATGAAAGTGAAATAGGGAATGATTAATAAATAGCTTCATGGAAAAGGTGAGTGGGAATCAGATCAAGGACACAGTAATAATACCAAGCTAAGAGAAGATAAGGGGATCATTGATATAATTAATCATTAATAACAATAACAACAATATATAGAAAGGAGGATATAAACATTAGAGATCACCTGTTATGGGTAAGATACTTAAAAAAATTTTTTATAATATAATCTCATTTGATCCTAAAAGGAATCCCCTGAGGTATTCTATGATTTAAACACATTTTATAAATTAGGAAACTGTAGCAAATGGAGTTTAAACCTCATGTCCAAAATCATAAAGCTTGTGCATGAGTCTGAATTTTAAATGAAGTCTTCCTGACATCAGGCCTAATATGTTAACTGCTGTATGCCAGCAGGTGCAATAATAACAAAAAATAACAATAATAGTAATAATAATAGTAGTAGCATATATATATTTTACAAAACCTTCATAAATATCTCATTTTATCTTTATAACATCCATACAAGGCAAGTGCCATTACAAAGTCCATTTTGTAGATGAATAAATTGAATCAGATTTTCAATGACCAGGATCACACATTTCATAGGCTTGAATTATCCTGACCCATAATACATGATTCTATTCACTGACACTTTTCTGCCCCTTATGAAGCATTAAGAGGTTGATAAGCCACTTCCTCCTCAGAGACTCAACCAAGTAAAGAATCAATAGGTAAAATTGTGAAATAATAGTTCCCTGATCCTTTACTTATGAGCATCATTTGAATTTTAAATAAAGAATATTCCTAAAAGAGAGCTGTTTTACTATTTTGTTCTTCAAGATTGAGAAAATATTTAAAGTAAAATGTTACAGTGGAGCCAGTAATCCTTTTTAATATTTAATAGATAATAGTAATTATGAACATTTGAGAAGTAGTACATGTTATAAGTGTTAAATATTTATTTATTTATTTATTCATTCAGTGATTTACTCAGTCTGAAAAAGAAATGATTGCTTATTTATTACTACTTTATAGAAGCATTGAGAACTTGAAATCAATGTGCCAACTCTCATCCAGTGGTTCATGAAATATGGAATAACTATACTGAGAATGTATAGCTTCCATTTATCAATAAAGTAGGAAGTAAGGTTAACCTCTGGTATGGCTTTAGTTTGTGGGCTTTAAGGAAAGAGATAGTTTAGAACAGAAATTATGGATACTATGATGCAGAATTAAATAGAAATATCATATTCATTGCTATGCAACAGGGAGAAATGAGTTGAGATAAGATTACATGTATTTATAACAGAAATCAAAAGCATGACTGCATAACTCCAAAAGCATTTTAAATCTTATGAATAAGAGCTAATACCAAAAGTTAAGACTGAGAAGGGTTGGAGGATGGACTCTATAAATGGTGCAGAAGCAAAAGGATAAGAAAATTAAGAGTGAAATATACAGGGAATAGTCATACTCATTATAAAGAAAGGGTTAAAAAGGGTAAAATGTATTAATTTCCTATTATTTTTAAGTGTTAAGTGTTTTACAAATACTATCACACATTGTTTTCAAAACAACCCTTTGAAGTGCTTGCTATTATTATCCATATTTTACACTTGGAAAAACTAATCCTTTGATCCATCTTCCATTTCTTTTCCATTCCTCCTCTCCTTTCCTACTTCCTTATAAGGCAAGATGGATCTCTACAGCTAAATGCATGTGCATGTAACTCCAGCCTTGTGCCAATTCCAATGAAAGAAAAAGCTCAAACACTGTCTGCCACCACTCCCCATCTTTCCTCCACTGCATTGATATCTTTTCACGTTCTCCTATGAGACAATTCACCCACAATTCTTTCTCCCTTTCTTTTCTCCCAGGATACACTTCCTTCTTATCTCTTATGTCACCCCATCATATTCAACAAGTTTATGCCCATTATATATATATATATATGTATGTGCATACATACATATATATATATATATATGTATGATTGCTAGTAGTTTTAGATAGATGTCATTTATTATTTTAAGGAAGGTTTCATTTTTTCAACGTTTTCAAATGTATTTATAAGGAGTAGGTGTGTATTTTGTCAAATTATTTTTCTACATTTGTTTAAATAATCATAAATTTTCCATTATTTTGTTATTGATATGGTCAATTATTCTCATAGTTTTCTTATTACAGAAACATGCCTGCATTCCTTGTATAAAACATGCCTGATCAAGGTGTATTCTTGTGATATATTTCAGTAATCTCCTTGAAAGTATTTTAATTTTCTTTTTTCTATTAACATTTATTAGAGAGATGGGTCAATAATTTTCTTTCTCTGTCCTAGTTCTTTCTGGTTTAGATATCAGTACTATATTTGTCTATATGATATATATATATATATATATATATATAATATATGGTTTAGATATCAGTACTATATTTGTCTGTATGATATATATATCATAAGATATATATCATAAGAAAGAGTTTAAAAGGATTCCTTCCTCACCTATTTTTCCAAAGAGTTAATGTACTATTGGATGTTTAAATCTTTGGTAGAATTCACTTATGAATCCATCTGGCCTGAGGTTTTCTTTTTCTTTTTTTTTTAGTTATATGCTCAGTTCATTGATCTACTCTTTATTTTAGTGATGTAAACATTAGGAGATATAAATTTTCCCCCTAAGTACACCTTTGATCTCATTCCATAAATTTTGGTGTTTTGTCTCCTTCTTAAGTATTTTGAGTACTTTTTGTGTTTTGTATACTCTAAGTACCTAAATGTCTCAAGAATCATAGATATATTCATTATTTCAAGTTACCATCTTCCTGCATGTGATTGTACTTAATTCAACCATATTGAGTCCCTTAAGTTTTTACTTTACCTTTATATGCTTCTCTTCATTATCAAATTTATTCATCAAATTTTCTTTTGAGTGTTTTTTTTTTTGGTCAGGAAAGTTTGAAATTACTCTGTTTCTTTCAATGTCTATTTTATTGCTGGTAGATTATGATCAGCTTGGCTTTCTATGTAATTCTCAGTTGTAGTTCCAGGTCCTTTACCTTTATGAATATCATAATTTTTGCCTTCTGGTACTTTAATATAAAAGCTATTAGGTCCTGTGTAATCATGCCTGTGGGCCTAAGATATTTGCATTGTTCCCTTCTGCTTCTTTTAGAATTTTCCTTAATTATTGCCTTGCAATATTTTAATTTGGCCAAAATTTTCTTGGTGTATTTTATTTGGGGGTCCTTTTCAGGAGAAAAAGAGTGGATTCTTTAAATGTCTATTTTCCCTTCTTGTTCACAAATATCAGTGCAATTTTTCCTGATAATTTCTTGAGATATGATGTTCAAGCACTTTTTTTAAAACCATTTTTGTATCATGGATTTCAAGTATTCTAGTGATTCTTACATTATCTCTTTTGAATCTATGTCTAGGTCATTTTTTAGTGAAATATTTTATT
>NC_058131.1:73565366-73585366 GCF_016433145.1 Gracilinanus agilis
ATGATTGCATGGCAAAACAATCAATCTTAAATAAAATAAGAAAATTAGTTATAGAATTAGAGACTGTTTTGTATTTAGAAATTTTCATAAGACATATTTCATATCTATAAGAAATTCACACACACACATGTAGAGATAGATATACATGCACACAGAGACAGAGACAAAGACACTGAGAGTCAAAAGCCAATGCCCAATGGCTAACTGTTCTAGATTTCTCTGAGATATAATTATTTAACTATTCTATTTCTTCATTTTAAAACTTTATATTTTTATATATAAAATTTTATATATAAAATTAACAAATTATATATAAAATTAAAAATTTATATTTTTGTAAATATCCATTTCACCTAGATTGTCATATTTATTGCCATTATTTGGGCAAAATAATTCTTAATAATTACCTTAATTTACTCTTCATTAAAGGTGAGACAAACCTTTTCATATTTGATACTGTTAATTTTATTCTCCTCTTTCCTTTTATTAGATTAATGCTTTACCTATATTATTTATTTTTTCAAAGTACCACCTCCTAGTCTTATGTGTTAGTTCAATAGTTCTTTTACTTTATATTTTATTAATTTCTCCTTTAATATTTATGATTTCCAAATTTATTTTTATCTAGAGATTTTTTTTTACCCTTGTACTTCGGGGTATTGTCTCATAGGTGGAAGATTGGTAAGGGTGGGCAATGGGGGTCAAGTGACTTGCCCAGGGTCACACAGCTGGGAAGTGGCTGAGGCTGGGTTTGAACCTAGGACCTCCTGTCTCTAGGCCTGGCTCTCACTCCACTGAGCTACCCAGCTGCCCTATCTGGAGATTTTTAATTTGTTCTTTTAATTATTTTTAAGTTGCAAGCCCAATTCATTGATCTCTTCCCTCTCCATTTTGTTGATATTGACACTCGGAGATATAAATTTTCCCCTAAGTTTTGCTTTGGTTGTATCTCATATATTTTGATGTCTCTTTATTGTGATTCACTTTAATAAGATCTATAATTGCTTCTACAATTTCTGTTTTGACCCACCAGTTTTGAAGAATTAGATTATTTAGTTTCCAATTAATTTTACATTTTCCTTTCCATGGATGTTGTTAATTATTTCTGCTTTTCTGAATTTGTTTGCATTATTACTTTGCCCTACTATACATGGTCAATAATGTACTGCTGAGAAGAATGTATAATCCTTTTTATGCCCTCTCCATTTTCTTCAGATATCCATTGACTCTATTTTTCTAATATTTCATTCACTTTTCTTCTTTATTATTTATTTTTTGGTTTGATTTATCTAATTCTGAAAGTGGAAGGTTGAGCTCCCCCACTAGTATGATCTTACTATATATTTCCTCTCTAAGATCTTTTAATTTCTCCTTTAGAAATCTAGATTCTATACTATTTGGTGCATAAATGTTTAGTAATGATATTACTCTATTGTTTTTAGTACCTTTTAGCACAGGGATAGGCAACGTATGGCTCTTTCTGCAGGAACCATAAAGTCAATTTTTTTTCAGGCACTGTTATAGGAGCGCACACTGTTACAGGAGCTCACAATGTGAGCACTGTACGGCTATCACAAAATTACATTTAAAAAAATAATGTGGCATTTATGGCTCTCACGGCCAAAAAGGTTGCTGACCCCTGTTTTAGCAAATTGTAATTTCTCTCCTTATCTCTTTTAATCAGATCAATTTCTACTTTGGCTTTATATGGTATCGTGATTGCTTTTCCTGCTTTTTTTACTTTAGATGATACATAACAAATTCTTCTCTAGTCTTTTACCTTGAATCTGTTTGTCACCCTGTCTCAAATGCATTTTTTGTAAATAATATATAGTAGGATTCTGATTTTTTACTCCACTCTGCTTTCTGCTTCCATTTAATGGGTAAATGTATCCCATTCATATTCAGCTTTATGATTACTGTGTATTACCATTCATCCTATTACACCCTTTAGATCCTGCTCTATTCCCTTTCTCTCTGTTCCTCCTCACTAGTATTTTCTTCTTATCACCCCTCCCCTTGCTTCCCCTTCCCTCTAATTACCCCCTTCTACCCTTGTTTTGGACGTCTTTTATTTCTCTGTGGGGTATGATAGAATTCTATACCCTAATAAGTATATCTGCTTTCCCCTCTCTGAACAGGTTTAGATGAGAATAAAGTTTAAACATTGCCCATCAACACCCTTTTCCTCCCCTCTCTATGATTTTATACACCTCTTTATATTATATAATTTACCCCATTCTATCTCCTTTCTCTTTTCTATCAGCACAACATTCTCTTTCAGACCTTGATAGAATTTTTTTATGTATCATTCATATGCTTACATATCATATCACATATACATATCATTCTATATTATCACTTTTACGTATACATCATATCATCAAATGAGCTTACTTCTCAACTCACTTTCTAAGTAAATTCCTTCTATTTTCTATTTTCTTAAGAGGAATTTTTGAGAATTACAGAAATCTTCTTTCCATGTAGACATATAAACATGTTGGCCTTAATGAGTCCCTTAAATTTTCTCTTTCTTATTACCATTTTGGGTTTCTCTTGTGCCTTGTGTTTGGACTTCAATTTTTTTGTTGTTGGTTAGTTCTAGTTTATTCCTCAATAATGCTTTGAAATCTTCCATCTTATTGAATTCCATTTTCCCCCTGAAAGAATATACTCAGTTTTTCTGGATAGGTAACTCTGGGTTATGAACCCAAATCTTTTGTCTTCCTAAATATTATATTCCATGCCTTTCAGTCCTTAAATCTAGAAGCTGCTAAGTCCTGTGTTATCCTAGTTGTAGCTCCTGTTATAAAGAAGTAGGCAATTTTGGGAATGAGGAGGGATTAGGTGTGAAGGTAAGTAATGAAGGGGATAGCAGAGTTAAGGGAATGAATAGGCAATCTTGGTATAGGGAGGAGTAAAGGGGTTAGGTGAGTAATGGAGGGATGAATGGGTTGTATATATAGGAAGGTAAGGGAATGAATGAGAGTATACAGGAGGGCAGCTCAAATAGGCTTATTCACTGAGGCTGGAGACAGAGGATACTGAGAGGAAATAGGCTAGATCTTCAGGCAGGGAAGGTATCTCTATGGTACAAGAGAAATTGGGCCAGTCAGAAATGCTTAAATCAAAGTTGGTGTTTCTCTTGTTAATTTCTAAAGTCCTTTGAGGGAGGAGTCAAAGGCTCCACCCTGCCAGTGAAATTGATGACTGCAGGAAGCCTTGGCTGGGTACTTCCTGCCCAAGAGGGATGCCTAGGTTTTCCCTCAAGAAATAAAGGGAAAGTAATCTATTCCCCTTCAGCCTTTGCCTTAATCTTCAATATAATGATTCACCAGAGGCTTTGTATAGGTAACAAAGGGGATTTATTAATGTCAGGGATAATCAGAGGGAAGGAGGTTTTAGGTTTTTATAACTGCTGCTAGGGACAAAGCTGAGGCTAGGGGAAGGGTTACAGGGGAGGGTCAGACTGAGAGAGGCCTGCTTTCCCAGTCAGGAAGGTTTTCCTGCCTTTGAAGTAAAGGTATTTATCAAATCACTAAATTAGGAGTGGCTTGATTTAGAATGTCCTACTTGCCTATAGAAACTAAATTCACAATGTCCAACCACCAAGCCCACCCTTCCTCCCTAGGCCCAAAGAGAAATTCAGGGAAAATAGTAGGGATGTAGTTGGAGAGATCAGGGAGAGGTCCAGAGAAATCAGCTAGCTCCAAAAATCCCAAAGACAATCAGCACAGGCCAATGCCAAAGCCAAAAAAAGGCAAAAGCCCTTCAGTTGGAGCTTCAGCACTAATTATAGTATCAGGCTCCAAATGTCTTTTCTGTGAACATTCTAAAATTTCTTCCTGCCAGGGCTATAAAGTTGAATTTGCAAAAGCAAAAAAAAAATAAATAAACTATTGCTGCAACTCTGCATTACACTCCATGGTATTTGAATGGCTGTTAGAGGACTTTTTCTCTTTAACTTGGGGGCTCTTGAATTTAGCTATTATATTCCTGGAAATTTTTAGTTGAGGATTTCTTTTTGGAGCCAATCCATGAATTCACAAGTGAATTCTATCAAATATTCAAAGAAAAATCAATACCAATACTATAAAAATTATTTGATATAATGAGCAAAGAAGGAATCCTACCAAATTCCTTTTATGACACAAATATGGTACTGATTCCAAAGCCAGGTAGATCAAAAACAGACAAAGAAAATTAAAGACCAATCTCCTTAATGAACATAAATGCAAAAATCTTAAATAGAATACTAGAGAAGAAAAAGAAATTGAAGGTATTAAAATAGGCAATGAGGAGTGTAAGCTATCACTCTTTACAGATGATATGATGGTCTAATTAAAAAGTCCTAGAGAATCAACTAAAAAGCTAGCAGAAATAATCAACAACTTTAGCAAAGTTGCAGGACACAAAATAAATGCACATAAATCATCAGCATTTCTATATTTTTCCAACGCATCACAGCAGCAAGAGTTAAAAAGAGAAACACCATTTAAAATCACCCTAGACAATATAAAATACTTAGGAATTTATCTACCAAATCAAACACAGGAATTATACCAACACAACTACAAGACATTTTCCAAACAATTAAAACTAGATCTAAACAATTGGAAAAATATTGACTGCTCATTGGCAGGAGAGCTAACATAATAAAAATGACCATTCTACCCAAATTAATTTACTTATTTAGTAAACCTATCAAACTACCAAAACAACTTCTTTACTGAATTAGAAAAAAGCTATAACAAAGTTTATTTGGAAGAAAAAAAAGACCAAGAATATCAAGGGAAATAATGAAAAAAAAACGTGAAGGAAGGTGGCCTAGCAGTACAAGATATTAAGCTATACTATAAAGCAGTGGTCCTCAAAACAATATGGTACTGGCTAAGAGACATAAGGGAGGACCAGTGGAATAGACTTGGGGTAAGTGACATCAGCAAAACAGTGTATGATAAACCCAAAGAGCCCAACTTCTGGGACAAAAATTCACTATTTGACAAAAACTGCTGGGAAAATTGGAAAACAATATGGGAGAGATTAGGTTTAGATCAACATCTCACATCCTACACCAAGATAAATTCAGAATGGGTGAAAGACTTGAATATAAAGAAGGAAACTATAAGTAAATTAAGTGAACACAGAATAGTATACTTGTCAGATCTCTGGGAAAGGATAGATTTTAAAACCAAGCAAGAGTTAGAAAAAATTACAGAATGTAAAATAAATAATTTTGATTATATTAAATTAAAATTTTTTTGTATAAACAAAAACAATGCAACCAAAATCAGAAGGGAAACAACAAACTGGGAAAAATCTTTATAACAAACAATTCTGACAGAGGTCTAATTACTCAAATATACAATGATCTAAAGAAGAACTTTTTAAGTGTCTGCCCCTCTCTCTATATACATATATGTGTGTGTGTTTATTATGAAAAAAAAAATTTAAAAAGTCCCCATAATTTTGGCAATAGATGATTACATTATAGTAGAAGAATATTGTAATATATGTAGTAAGAAATGGCAAATATGAGACAAATATGAACTGATACAGACTGGAAATAAAATGATACAGATTGGAAACAAAATCACAATATACCAATGCAAATAAACATAAGTAGGTCCAATTCTGATTAACTGAAAAACTAATAATAATCCTGAAGAAGGGTTTAAATTTAAAAATTACATCTTCTGACTACATACTCAAGGATTATTGAGGCAAAATGTCTCATGTTTTGTCAGGGATAACCACTGTACCAGGATTTTTTTGCTAATTTTTTGTAAGGTTAAATTGAATTTTTTAGGTTGCAAAGGAAATATTGCTAGAAAAAAACTGGGATGTAGAAACAGAATACATCACTGAAACAATTTTGACCATACACCAGCATGTGATCATAAATGAGAAATATATATACATATATATCACATTATGTGATTATCAGATAATTATCAGATAATAGTATCAGTGTCCTACTAAGATTTTAATATGTGTATTTCCCCACAAATTATAAGTATTTTCTATCAATCATCTAAATTTATAGATTTGGTTTGTGAAGATTCATGGATAGTTGTGATCTCAGCTCTGGCTCACCTCTGTCCAAAGCAGACAACAGTTTCTACCTTTAATGATGAAAAAAAGAACAAGGCTATCCATTATTTTAATTTCTTTTGTTTTTCTTCTGTCTCAAATGTAACCAGGCTAAAATTATATTTCTTTAGTTCCTCTAAATATTTATAGAATAGATAAAAAAAATAAAATCAAAACATAAGCTACTTCCATAGTTGCCCTAAATATATTTAAAGGGTGCAAAGTAGCTCCAAAGTTATATCCATCAGCTGAGTCTCTTATTACCAAATATTTTTCCCACAAAAGAACATCATAAATATCAAAACAAATTATTTTAATCAAGAAATAAGCAAATGAAAATAGGGTAAATTAATAATATTAGAATTTTCCAAAGAATAAAAATAATTAATTAGTTCTTTAGCTGTTTGTGAGGTAAGAACATTGCTCAAACCAAAAAAAAAAAAGGATGCCAAATATTCCTCTAAGGGAAAATTCTTACTCCAAAATCTCTAGGTAGGAAATCTGGGAATCAGAACACAATAAACACTTCTTCCATATGTGCATACCTTTGAGCATCTTTCACTCCTGAAGAATATCTGGAATCAAAGATTAATCTTCTCAAAATAGTTCTGGTACCAACTTCCCTTGTTTGTTCAGGTGCATTTCATCATTCTTTGTTTCATATAGCATTTTCTCCACAAGTTAAATGTCATATCTCCCTTTGCCTAATTAAAGGCTTATAAAATCCCTTAGTTTTGGAATTAAGAAATAATAATATAAGTATTAATGACATCTTTTTGCTACTAAGATACCTGATGCCCAGATAATTTGAGACTTGACTAATATCACATAGATACACTCTGCCAGAGAAAGGATTACAGTCATGATCTTCCCACTCAAAATTTATACTACATTTTATTATGCTGTACTATCTTTATTAGCAAATAATAACTCACTTATTTGATTCTTAATCTACTCTTCTAAATGGGCATAGCAATTCACTAACAATAATCCATAAGTGAAAGTGTGAAATTCTCATCTTTTCCTTCATTAAATTAATAGCAGTGTAATAAAACCACCAAGTGCCTTCCCTTCTTTCTCTTGACTTTCTAAGAATATAAATGACCAAAGGCCAGTAGTGGCAAATCTATGGAATGCATGCCCAAATGGACATGCAGACCTTTCTCTGTGAGTGAGCACAATGTCAACCACAAGACTTAGTTATTAGAAAAACAGAGGGACTCAGGTGGAGCCGCTCCTTTCTCCCTCTAAAGCATGTCTTTGGACATTTTTTTCACTTCACAAACCCCCTTCCCAGCAATCAAATGGGAGAATGTTCTTCCTTCCCTTTTTTCATCATCTATTTATTTATTCATTCATTCATTCATTCATTCATTCATTTATTCATTTATTTATTTATTTGTTTGTCCATCCGCTCAGTCATTTATTTATTTATTTATTCATTCATTCATTTTATTTATTTATTTATTCATTCATTCATTCATTTATTATTTATATTTATTATATATATTTATAAATATTTTAATTTATTTTTTAGAAAAATTTTCCATGGTTACATGATTCATGTTCTTACTTTCCCCTTCACACCCTCCTCCATTCCCCCTCCCCCATAGCCAATGCACATTTCCAATGGTTTTAACATGTGTCATCTATCAAGACCTATTTCCATATTATTGATAGTTGCATTAGTGTGTTCATTTTGAGTCTACATCCCCAATCATGTATTCATCAATTCATGTGTTCAAGCAGTTGTTTTTCTTCCGTATTTCCTCTCCTGTAGTTCTTCCTTTGAATGTGGGTAGCGTTCTTTTCCATAAATCCTTCAGAGTTGTCCTGGGTCATTGCATTGCTGCTAGTACAGATCTCCATTACTTTTGATTTTCCCACAATAAAATCTCTCCTTTCTCTCTTCTTTATCTGTGGGAAAGGTGGGTATGGCACGCGGTTTCTGGGGGTGGGGTGAAGCATGGCATAAGGTCTCTAAAAGGTTTGTCATTGTTGCCATAGGCTATCCATCTATATTCCCACCCATTAAGGAAGAGTAGACCTTCCACCACACCTGTTCCAGTAATAAATTTCTCTAAGGGGATCTTTTCTAATATTTCTTCATGCATATCCCCATTTATACTATATTGCAACCTGTTCACATTCATTACCTACCTTAGCATCGTCCCTTTAGTGGCTAAAATCTTTAAACAAAGTTCTTTAAAGAGAATTATTCTGTGAATAGTAGCTATTAATTGTTGCCAGAATAATATTTATTTTAAAACAAGTTGCTTTTGTTTTATTTTGTCTTCTTTTGCTTTGTAAAGGTGGAAAATGTTTTCACTGGTAGAAATTGTTTCCAAAAGAAATCCAATCTTCTAAGATATGCTTGTTTTATTTAATGTCCAGGTAATAATCTCCATGAATGTCTGCCCAAAATAAATGTATTTATATATCACAGTCTAAACAAGTCATTCTTCATTCAGTTATCTCCTTCATGTATAGTTACACCAAATATCTTTGAAAGATGATAGACATCTTTTTTGCCCTGATTACATGTAGAAAAACTTTTTGATGACTATTTTCTGATATTTTAAAATTGAGATATTCTCTCTCTCTCTCTCTCTCTCTCTCTCTCTCTCTCTCTCTCTCTCTCTCTCTCTCTCTCTTTCTCCCTGTTACTTTCTGAGGTGGTAATTAGTCTACTACAGGTTTTACTAGTGATTTCACACAACATATCTTTCCATATTCCTCATTCTGTGACAGAAGACACATATAAATGCAATAAAATTTCATGAAGGAAATGAATTAGAGGATGGAAAGCTTTGATATGCAATAAGACTAAAAGTTCCTTCTTTGAGAGTGGATAGCATTTTCATCATGAGTTCCTTGTGGATATCTTCGAAACTTGCTTTGTTGATGATAATTTAATTCTTCACAGTTGATCACTATAAAATGTCTGTCACTTTGGACAGTGTTCTTCTTTTGCTCACTTCAGTTTTCATTACTTCAATTAAATCTTTCTAGATTTTTCTGAACTCAACCTGTTTTTTAGTTCTTATGACAGAATATTTCTTAATTCCCATATACCACAACTTCCTCAGTCTTTTTTCCCAATAGATGGATACCATCACAATTTCCAATTCTTTATCACGACAAGAAGAAATGCAAAAAATATTTTGGTATAGATAGGCCTTTTCCTCTTGATCTCTTTGAGATGCACAACAAGTAGTAGTATTGCTAAATCAAAGTATGAATAGTTTTATGGCTCTTTGGATTTGGTTTCATTTGGGCATGGTTCTATATTTCCAGAATGTTTGTATCATTCACAGTTCCATCAACAGTGTATTAGTTTCTCAATTTTCCCAAATCCCTTTCAACCTTTAACATTTTTTCTTTTTGGTCATGCTAGTCAATTTTATATATGTGAGGGGGGGATTTCAGAGTTGTTTTAATTTGTATTTCTCTTATCAACAGGCATTTGGAGTATTTTTTTTCCTTAGGACTATATATAGTTTTAATTTTATCCTCTGAGAACTGCTTATTTGTTTCTTTGATGACTTATCAATTGGGGAATGCTTTATATTTTTTTACAAATTTGGCTCATTTTTCCATATATATGTGAAATGTGTCCTTTATTGCAGACATTAATTTTCTGCAGTTTGTGGTCTCCCTTCTAATACTCATTGCATTGATTTTCATTTATACACAATCTTTTTAATTTAATGTAATCAAATTATCCATTTCATTATTTTTGTACAGTTCTGTATGTCTTCTTTGGTCATGAATTCCTCCCTTATCAATAAGTCTGACAGGTTAATTTTTCCATGTTCCCCTTATTTGTTTATAATGTCACTTTTATTTCTAGATGAAGTATCCTTTTTGACTTTATCTTGGTGGCTTGTCTGAGATGTTGGTCTACGCTTAGTTTCTGCCATACTGTTTTCCAGTTTTACAAGCAGCTTTTATCAGATAGTGAGTTCTTCCCTCAAATCTTGGATATTTGCATTTATTGAACACCAGATTATTGTGGTCATTAACTACTTTTTTATTACTTAACCTATTCCATTGTTATACTACTCTGTTTCTTCACCAGGACCAGATTATTTTGATAGTAAGATTTTATAGTATAATTTGATATCTGGAATGGCTAGACATTCTTCTTTCATATTTTTTCATTAATTCCCTTGATATTCTTGGTCTTTTGTTCTTTCCAATGAATTTTGTTAATATTTCTTCTAGCTCTATGAATTGATATTTGGCTAGTTTGATTGGTATGACACTGAATGGATAAATTAATTTAGATAGGATTATAATTTTTATTATATTGGCTCAGTCTATCCTTGAGCATTCATGTTTTTCCAGTAGTTAATGTCTGACTTTATTTGTGTAAAAATATTCTGTAATTGTGTTTGTATATTTGCAGAGTTTGTTTTGATAGGCATACCCTCAAGCATTTAATATTGTCTAGGGGTATCTGAAATGGAATTTCCTTTTCTATCTCTTATTGTTGGATTATCTTGGTGATAACTAGAAATGTTGATGATTTTCCTGGGTTTATTTTTAATCCTACAACTTTGCTAAAGTTATTAATTATTTCTATGATGTTTTTGGTTGATTCTCTGTGATACTCTATGTGTACCATCATATCATTTGCAAAGAATAATAATTTTTTTCTAATTGCCTACTCTAATTCCTTTAGTTTCTTTTTCTCTTCTTATTGACATAGCTAGCATTCCTAATACAATGGAGTGGTGATAATGAGTTTCCTCACTTCATGCCAATATTTTTGGGAAGAGTTCTATTGTATCCTCATAAAAGTTTAAAATAGATGTCATTTATCATTTTAAGGAAAACTCCATTTATTATATCTCTGCCTTCTTAATGAGATCCTTTAGGCCTCTTCTTACATAAGATGATGCCCTTATATTTTTAAAATTAATAGAATATCCATTCAAATTTATAAGTAGAAATAACTTTTTCGATTATTCTTTCACTATTAATATAAATCAAGGCATATCATAGAAGAGATAGGCACGAATTCTTCATCGACCATATCCTCAGGAGAGGGACTACCTATAAATTTGGAAGTTCTTTAGATGTTCCTATTTCTAGCTGATTTTATTGATCAAATCAAGCCATTCCATAACTTTCTAAAGGGAAATAACTCAAAAGAGAAGAAAAGGATAAAGGGGTATCCTACTGAAACAGGTCACATACAAATGACAAAAAATTTTAGCAACTCTATCTAGTATAACGTGGAAAAATTCTGATGATTTAGATTCTTTTTCCTCCTACAGACAGGATAGTGTGTTTTTAAAGGAATCCAATAAAATAATTGTAAACAAATCTTTAAACTAGATAATGAAAATAATGAACATCCATCATCTTTATTTAGATGATAGGTACTAATAGCATATCTTTATGAAAACAGAGGTTTCAACATAATCACATTGCATTAGGAATGATTGTAGGAGCTATATTTTAGCATTTGTCAATGTTATAAACCACCCAGGCATATTTCATTAAATGTTGTCAACAGCACAGAAAACTGCCAATCACATTAACAACTAACTTCTTTTAAAAGCCATTTGACTGACTTTAATTATGATTAAATATTTTTGAAGCAAAGGAACATTAAATACACAAATGCCTACAAGCAGTCTTCTCAAAGTCGATCCTTTCTTCCTGTTGAGCTTGCTTTTTTGCTTGCCCTTTATTTGTTCCAAAAACAAGAGAAAAATATTAAAGATTAAACATCTCTCTCTCTCTCTCTCTCTCTCTCTCTCTCTCTCTCTTTCTCTCTCTCCCTCTTTCTCTCTCTCTCTCTCTCATTCTCTCCATATATATATATACATATATATATGCATGAATATAAACATGCTTACTATATATTTTATGTGGGAAAAAAAACCACAGAGAACTAAATTAACTAGATTGATTGTCTCTACTGATTTGAGACAGCAGATAATCACCTGACTCCCCACTTAAATAATTTTGTGTGGATGCAGAGTACATAAGGCTTTGTTCTTCAAAACTGCAGCTAAATATAATCTTTTTTTTTTCTTTTTTGCTTTTAATACACCAGAGGGAATTATAGGAATCATTGGTTCACTGATTAGTACAAGCAGAGGACCACCATTATATCCAAATAAAATTCTCTAAAGGGCTCTTCTAAGGGGTCATTATTTGAACACAGATTCTTCCTTGTGCTATTTGGTGCTGGTTAACTACCATGAAATGGGCCATGCATACAACCATAACTGATTCCTCCACCTCAGTAAGACACAAGGGAAATGATGCAGATTTCTGTGATTGCCATTTCACATAGCAAAGTTACCCATCAGATAACAGAACCCCACTTTCCAGAAATCCATGGACTTAAACTTCACGTCAATAGTCCTAGATAGGGACATTGGAGATATATAGACACCACATCCATTAAGTCATTTAAATCTTGACAGGTAAATCTATTTTCCTTAAAGTTTTTAGAAAACATAGATGTTGGCTCAACCAGACAGAGGGATTTCCCACATTTTAGAGACAATTTTTTCACATAATCTTCAAGAGACTTCGTAATTATTTAATTTTTACTTTATGAGAACTGAAAAGAGGATTTTATTTTATTTCTATACTACAGGAAAGACTGATAAGTCAGAAAAAATGTAAATGATGAAGATGTATGCTTTTGTAAAAGGAAAGATATTCACAATTTCTTATTATCCTTTTTTCTGATTGTTTTTTCCTAGTGTTGTTTTCAAGAGACATTATCATGACTTGGAAAAGTTTCCTTTAAAAATTCTCTTTTCAAGTTAGGCACATATAAAAGCTTTCTAAGCAGTTTGGTGCATGGTAAACAAGAGTATACAGAGCAATTAATAAAATAAAATAAAATAAAATAAAGGCCAAGCTTCAAGAATTATCTTTGTATTTCCCTTTCTCTCTAATGTGTATTCATTTATACTCTGATGCTCTGCCTCAACTTAAGTTTTGAGAAGTTATTTTCATGTCTAAATTCCTATAATTGTATCCATAGAAAAGAAAATAGAAGGGAAAGTGTTACAGGTGTACAGATTTGCAAGAAATTTCCATGTAAATGGAAACATGGCTAAGACCCAAGGTCTAAGTAGAATTGTGAGGACAATGATGAAAATATACATTGCGAAAATCTTTTCTGGAGCTCCAGTGTTTAGGTGGGTAGTGAATAAGAAAGGAAAGACTAAGGCTAAGTGGGTAGAATGTTAAAAAGTGAAGTGTTTTTAGATAGAATTTTATGACATAAAAAGTTAGGATTGGAATGTAGCAGGAAATATAAACAATTAGAACACGAAGAGACCTTAGAGCTAGACCATTAGAAAAAGAAAAGACCATTAGGATAATAGGATGTTACAGATGGAAGGAACCCTAAAATAGAATGTGAAAACAAGGATGAATGTTAGGACAATATAATAAAGAATATTAGAGTAGTAAATAGTCTTATAAGAAGCTGTTAGATTTAGAAAGGAATTCAAAGAATCTTTAATTGCCCAAAGTTCTAGAGCAAAAAGAACTCAAAACCACTCTTTGAACTTTCCTATTACAAAGGAGGAAACCAAGGCTGAGGGAGCTCAAGTGACTCACCTGGGTTCTTATGAGTATTAAGTTTCTGAGATGATATGTCAATAGAAGTTTTTCACTCCAGAGCATTCTGCCTTTCCAATCAACCACAATGTGTTTCTTAATTTACAGAAAAGAAAACTAAAATCTGGGGGGGGGGGGAATGACTTGCCCAAATGGTAATATTAACTCTGATTTTCAAATAAAATGATTTTATAACACAAATGAAAAACCTCTCTAAACTTATTTTATCACAAATGAACTACAAACTATTTCATATTTTCTTTCAACTTAGTTCCAGTAAAGAGTACCCAAGAATTTCCAAAACTGGACATTGTGAAAGGATTTCATTATATCCATTTATAGAGATAGTACACTGACTAATAGCATCATACGTTAAGTCTTTAGAAAATTCTGAAGGCCTATATAATTTTTCTGAAGATATGCTCTTACATCCTATTCCTCCACAACACCAAAGAACTCAAGACAGAAAAAACCAACCTCCAACACAGTCAGAACTGACTAAGTCTGAATGAAAACTAAACAATACTATTTTCCATTTTATGTCCTTCATGAATCTTTTTCTTCCATAAGCAATATATGACTTCTTTCACATTAAGAACATGGAAATATACATTGCATGATGGCACATATACAAACTCTAACATATTACCTATAATCTTGAGAAAGGAGGGATATAAACTAGATCACATAATGTCAGAAATAATTACTAAAATTATATCTATTTGTAAAATTAATATTTAAAACATTAGAAATAACTTATGTATATTGATATGATTAGTTAATTTGTTTATCAGGTTGTAAATTTCCTCATCATACATGATTCTGGGTTCATAAAAATTGGGCCAGTAACTTTCATTTTCTCTCTATTTCTTTTAATTTGTGTAGCTTTTCAGTATGGACCCAACAGAAAATCATGTGGCTGTCATCCAAGAATCAAACTAGATGAGCTCAGAGATTTACCATGACAGGACAAATATTTAAAACCACATCACCTCACAAAATTCCTAATGTGTAGAGAGATTATAAACTACTTCAGTGAAAACAGTTCCCTGATTCACACTATTTACTGTTTCCTTGGGGAAACCATAGACTCCTAGTAGCCTCATTTAATAGATAATTGGGAATTGTTGAGTTAGATCAACCCAGTCCTCCTAATGGGTTTCTTGTCATGCATTATAATCAATACAATCCATTTAGGCCAAAAAGATTTATAGTGAAAAACATAGAAGTTAAAAAATAATGGTTCTAAAGAAAGCACCTGACTTCATCAAGAACAGGTCATGCTAGACTAAACACATTTATTATAATATTAATGATATTAATTTTGTATCAACTATATAATAGATCAAATAGATATTCCTAGACCATTCAGGTCATTGAGTGACAAATTCTCCAGTTGTTCCATATTTGAAGTCTTCATGAGGGAACTATCCATAAACTTTATCTCTGTTAACTAATGAATTATTCTGTCCATATGATCTCAGAAATAGGCTTTTAATCTGAATGTTTCTCCCTCCCATTATCCCAGAACAGGCCCTTCTAACTATCTTACTGGACTAATTCAACAGCTAATTAATTTCAAAATGGACAAGGGACTATGTTGAAGGGACTAAAGAACTGGATCAAGTAGAGAAAAAGAGACAAAAACTAACTAAAGTATATATGTAGAATTTGGAAGTATATCTAGTTGTTTAAGGAAAGTTATGAGAATTGTTTTATTATTATTATTATTATTATTATTATTACTATTATTACAATTCTATCAGAACACTTGATTTAGAGAAGAAATGAGAAAATTTTTTAAAAAGACAAAGATAAAATCATTGATAGAATTTAAAGAAAACATCTAGGGTGCGGATAACTGGAAATCACATACCAGTTTCAAGGATAATTTGAATTATTTTAGACACTTCTTGATTTTCTGTTTTGTTGTTGTATTATAAGTTGTATTAATAAATTTTATTTAAAAAATCATTTTCCCTCTTTGGAAGCCTGTGCACCAAACTAACTTGACAAATCCCCATCACATGACATTTTAAAGCAATCTGCAGATAGGAGACATTGCAAATAATGTTTTTGATCAGGTAAGGGCTGTCTTAAATCATGTCTAAAATCTGTTTCAATTGTGAATATTTTTAATTTTAGAAAGTTCATGCTTTTCATACAAAGGCATAAAAAGTTTGACTTTTAAATTGTTTACTGAATTGATCAATGAATTCTGGAACTATTTGAGAAAGCATCTGGTGAGGACATTTTACAGTTCCCAAAGTGCTAACAATATAGATGTTACTTCATTAAGTATATTTTTTTTCTGATTTTCCCTATGGCAATAAGTTTCTTAACATACACAGACATAAATATTCTCCGTTCTATCTATATGTGCAATGTGCCTTGCCTGGATGAAGTCAAAGCTTTTGTGTTAGTATTTTTTGACTATTGTTTTAATCTGAACCAAATCATATTTTCCTATCTCCAGAGAAATATTTTTATGATAAATAAGCTCTTTAATGTGTTTTCAGCAGCCCTGTATAAGAATTTTCTCCATGTAAAAAACATGTTCGATAAGATGCTTTGGTATAATCTCTTTAATTTTGAAACCATACTCCAGATATATAGAAGAGCAGGTAATAGATATAAGTCTAGCAGACATTTATAAACATGAACAAACCTGGAAATACCAGATGAACTTAGAATATCTGATCAGATTCCTTAATAAATATTTTAAAATGTACTTAATATTATCTTATCCTTTTTGACTGGAATAATATTGCCAGAGGAGGGTATTCTTTTCCTGTTTCATAGAAAAGTAAGGCAGGTAGAGGTTAAATTACTTACCCAGTATCACAGAACTCCTGGGCACAATGATCTTCCTATTAAAACACCTAGCTATGCCTTGTCCCTCTCTGTCTCTGTTTCTGTCTCTGTGTCTCTTGTTCTCTGAGTATTTATTCATTCATTTATCTGTTTCTGAAGCTTCAGTCATCAATAATAAAGTTTTTGATTCACATTGATTTGTTTTGACTCATTTTATCTTGATAATTTGCACTTAGTTTCTAATTAAATTAATCTGAATTTTCTAATATACTTTGGATTTTTTCTTAGATTTCATTCTGAAGACTGATTTTCATGTGTCCCTTTTTTAGTTTTAGGATATCAGACTGGTATTTGCATTTCCTAACTACATTTCCCAGTTCTATGATGCATCTTCCCAATACTTTCCCATTCTTCTTGAATACTTTCCCATTCTTGAAGGTATTCTTCAAGTTGCTTGGCATATGTAGGGAGGAGTATTCCTCAATAATTGTATTTTTTCCTTTTAAGTATTGATACGATGCCTACTTCATGTACTGTAATGTTCAGCATACCTTTGCATTTTTCTGTCAAATACTGTGAGGACAATATTCACTCATGATGATAATAGCATATGTTGAGCTTTTTCAATTATTCTGCTTTTGTTATATTTTTCTGTCTACTCTTAGTCATTAAAAGTAGCTTCCCAGATTATTCTCTAGGTATATTCCTTTCTTCTTTGAAGTCATTTGAAAAATTTATATGATTTCTTTTCATCTCTTTAATAATTATGTAGAATTTGGAGTTTGTGTTAATTGAAGATTTTTAGTGACCAGATGTTCTAATATTTCCCTCTTAATATTTTAATAATTGCTTAATTTTAGCTATTATCTGATTTAATTTTGCTTTGGACATTAATTTGTTTATGAAGTCATATTTTTTTAATAATTGCTTAATTTTAGCTATTATCTGATTTAATTTTGCTTTGGACATTAATTTGTTTATGAAGTCATATTTTGTGTCTTCAGTATTTTACTTATAATATGAAACTGAGAATGTTATTAAAACATACAAACAAATCCGAATCCCTTAACTTTAAATTTTAAGATTTGTTTCCAATTTTGTTATGCTCTGCTATTGGCAAAAAACAATCAAACAAACAAAAACCCCCCAAACAATTTATATGTTCACTCAATTTCAATAGGTACTCAAAGTATGTCCACCCTAATGATCAAATACCAATGCAAGTACAGTGGGTAGGCTATTTGAATTTCTGATTTTTTTTCCCCTCATGCTTTCCTTTGGTACCAGAACAAGAACAACTTATTTTTGTAATTATTGTTGCTTAGTAGACTACTGCCACTACAGCTGCTAAATGATGACTTAGTTATCATTTTTGAATCAAAGAATCATTATTTTCAAAATCAAAGGTAGCTAAGCATAAAGACAGTAGTGGATGACCCTTAGAAACTAAAAGAAATGAATTAAGTTCTTGCCTTTCACAAATACTGGCTTAATGACCCTGGGTAAATAATTTTAATTCTTACTTCTTAAGGGCACTCTCTAACACTGTATATAATAAATGACTTTCTTTTTTATTTATTTTTATTTTAAATGACTTTCTGATAATAGTTGAAAGGGATTTTCATGATAAGATGTTTCCCTAGCTAGTGAAATCATAGCTCTGCATTTGATAATATATAATAATAATACATATCTTAAGATTCCAATAGATTCAGAACATCCTATGTGTCTCTATGGTTTCCAGTTGACATGTTCTAAATTGTACCTCTACTCTTATTAAATGGGATTTTTTTCCAGGTATTGCTACATGGAAAGGGAATGCGGTGGATATTGTTTACCATTAAGGTAATGCATTTGCAGAGAAATTGGAAAGAGTAGAATGTGCAAGAATGCAATGAGATGTATTCAGAAATCATTAATTGAATAACCAAAGGAGTTGTTGATTCTTACCATATAATGTGGTAGGATATCTTCAAGAGATTACTACAGGGATCCAGACATTCATATCTTGTTAAATATTTTCAGCTATTGTCTGGATAATGGTATAGTGAGTTTAGTTATTACATTTTCGGGAGGGGAGATAACATACTAAATGATGGAATCAGGTACCTGAAAAGGAATCCTGACAAGGTAGACTGAGGGCTATATCTAAAAAGAAATTAAATTGGCAGAAATTTTGAAACAAATTTGAGTACCAAACAATTGTCTCATCAGCTTAACCTGGATATGAAGCATTTTTCCCACAAAAGTTTGGACATTTTAGGGGACTGCAAGCTCCATATGAGTTATCTTTGTATTATGGTACTCACAAAAGTAAATGAGATGACTTTCATTTAGAGAAACATAGCTTTCAGGAATAAAGTGATAATATCAATATACCTTGTCTTAGTGAGACTGCATCTATAAGTGCTACATTTAGTTTTGAGTCACACAGATGAAGGACATTGCTAAGTGGATGAATGGTTTGGTAAAATACCCGGAGACCATGTTTTATCATATGGGAACTGATTGAAGAAATTCCCCATGTTTAGCATAGAGAAAAGAAGATTCAGTGTGTGGGGAATGGGGTAGTGGAAAATGTCATAATGACTTTCTTTTAATGTTTGAATGGTTATTGCATAGAAAATTGATTGGACTTGAAATTTTCAGAGAACAACCAGGATGGTAATGGACCTTAAATTCATGTTATAAATGGATCAGTTGAAAAGATTTGGAATATTTATTTTAAACAAGAGGAGACTTGGATTGGTGAGAATAGTTCTCTTCATGTATTTGGAAGAATATAATATGGAAGAGTAATTTGACTTTCCCCCTTTAGTTCCAGAGGACAAAGTTAGGAGCAATGGAGAAAATTTGAAAAGAGGGAAATATAGGTTTGTATACATGAAGAAAACAAGCAAAACAAATCAACTTCCTAACATCTAGAGCATTCTAAAATAGAATTAGATTCCTTGAATTCCTTTTGGCAAATGTGAGATGATGACTTATAGAGTATGATATAATATGAATTCTTTTCTTGAATGAATTGGACTAGAGTGTTGCTTAAGACCCATCTACCTCTCAAATGCTACAATTCCATTATTCTTTGATTTTGTTGATTTTATATTTTTCTGGGGATGTGTGTGTGTGTGTGTGTGTGTGTGTGTGTGTGTGTACAGACAGATTTGTGGCTACTTGTCTATGCCCCTTTTTCCATCTGAATCCATTTCTATTCACAGAGGTAATTAGGGATAGAAGGCACATACATTACCTTGTTAATTTCTCCTGTCATGGAAAATAAAGATTTGGTACAATAGTGTAGTTGTGCCTCATCAGAATGGTAGAGAAAAGTCTATTCCCCTAGGGAAGCCATATGCTTGCTCCCCATGTTATGACTAATGATCAGAACATCCAGAAACTTCAGAACATGTTCTTAGTTCAATTAATCAGTCTGTGGCAAAGTACAGGTGGGGTAGAGACACTGATAGTAGACATGCAGTCTACATCAA
>NC_058131.1:73587866-73612802 GCF_016433145.1 Gracilinanus agilis
ATATCATCTTCCTTATATGTATCATTCTTTCCACTAACACAGCCTAAAGTCTGGTAACATCATTTAACACATCCTGCCTATATGATTGCAATGGTCTTTTTGATTTTTTCCTTCTCCTACCTTTTCCTATTTCAATAATCTGTCATATATTAAATGATATATGATTCCTTCTTTCTCTTTTATCCTTACTCAATAATTTGAAGGTGTTCCCTATTTCCTCAAGGATCAAATATAAAATTACCTGCTAATCATTTAAAGTATTTCAGACTCATTTCTTCCTATTTTTTTTCTTTTTTCTACTTTACTTCTTTATATGTTCTCTGTCCTTCCCTTCATCTATCATTTTCCTTGAAACATAGTTAAAAAATTACCTTTGCCAAGCTCCCTTTCCTGTACCACCCAGTTGCTAATGCTTTTAAATCTCAGATTATTATTCATCAGCTTTGTCTATATTTTGTATTTACATAACTATTTCAAAATTATATACCCCATTTTAATGTATCTTCTTGAATTAGGAATTATAATTGCATTTCTTTTGACCCTTAAATATAGCATATGCCTTGGCACATAATAATAAATTAATATATATTTATTGCCCGACTGACTACTCTTATTCCTGTTTACTTCAGTATCCTTATCTGTAAAATGAGCAGAAGAAAATGATAAAGAATGCTAATTCTCTGGCAAGAGTACCCAAAAAAGTGGCCACAAAAAATCAGATATCACTGAAATAAGAATATAATGGAAATCAAAGATGTGAAAAGATTTGATGAAAAAATTCAGTTCTAAAAAATATAATTCAAACTCCAGTTCCCTAATGCATAATTGACTGTCATCAACATGGACAGTTAAAATTAAAGTTTCCAACTTTTTTCTCCTTATATTGGAAGATAATATGAAATAAAATAAAGTGATAATTTTGCATTCACTGCTTTTGAGAAAATAGCTTAATATAGATTTGTTTGCATTTTAAAGGACATGTATGGGAAAACCTTGTCTAGAGGAGATAGTAACTTCCAAAGGAACACAGAGTGTGGTCTCATTTCTTACTTAATTAACTACACTCAATGGGTAGATATGAAACACAGCTGGCTATTATACAACATCTATTTCCACAAGTGAGAAGAGCTACAAGAAGCTAATCCAAGAAGTATTGAATGCTAAAGCTCAGTTCCTTAAACCAATACATGAATGCTGATGATTAAATAAGTGGTTGACAATATTTGATCTAGAATATAGATAAACCAGCTATTCTACTATATGTTAAACTTTATTAATAAATATAGGCAACTATTTGCTGATTAATATTCTAGAGCAAATTGTACTCACCCTCTCTCTTATTTTTTGTGAGGAACTAATAATCTTTTTTAAATTTAATTTTATTGATTAATTAAGAAAAATTTTCCAGGGTTATATGATTCATATTATTTCACTTCCCTCCTCCCACCTATCTCCCATAGCCAATACACAATTCCATTGGTTTTACATGTGTCATTGATCAAGAACTATTTTCATAATTTTTTTATATTTGCACTAGGGTGATTGTTTAGAGTCTACATCCCCAATCATATCCCTAATTACATCAAGGAGTTGTTTTTCTTCTGTGTTTCCATTCCCACAATTCTCTCAGAAATGTTTTCCAACATTGCATTGCTACTAGTAGAGAAGTATATATTCTACTGTGCCACAATGTGTCCATCTCTGTGTATAAGGTTCTCCTGGTTCTGTTCCTTTCACTTTGCATCAAAATCTGAAGGTTGTTCCAGTTCACATGGAATTCCTTGAGTTCATTATTACTTTGAGCAAAATAGTATTCCATAACCAACAGGTACCACAATTTGTTAAGCTATTCCTCAATCTAGGGGCATGCCCTCATTTTATAATTTTTGTCATCACAAAGAGCATGGCTATGAATACTTTTGCACAAGTATTTTTCCTTATTATATCTTTGTGATATAAACCCAGCAGTGCTATGGCTGGATCAAAGGGTAGGTAGTCTTTTAAAGCTCTTTTGGCATAGTTCCAAATTGCCATCCAGAATGGTTAAATCAATTCAGAACTCCACCAGCAATGCATTAATGTCCCTATTTTGCTATATCCCCTCCAACATTTATTACTTTCCTTGGCTGTCATGTTAGTCAATCTGCTCGGTATGGGGTGGTACCACAGAGTTGCTTTGATTTTCATTTCTCTAATTATAAGAGATTTAGAACACTTTTTCATGTACTTATTGATAGTTTTGATTTCTTTCTCTGAAAATTGCCTATTCAGGTCCCTTGCCCATTTATCAGTTAGGGAATGGCTTGATTTCTTTTGTACAACTGATTTAGTGCCTCATAAATTTGAGTAATTGGACCTTTGTCAGAGGTTTTTGTTATAAAGATTTTCCCCCAATTTGTTGCTTCCCTTCTAATTTTGGTTGCATTGATTTTGTTTGTGCAAAACTTTTTTTTTAATTTAATGTAATCAAAATTACTTATTTTACAAAATTACAATTAGAAATTTTTTCTAACTCTTGCTTGGTTTTGAAAACTTTCCTTTCCCAAAGATCTGACAATTTTACTATTCTGTGTTTACCTAATTTCCTTATAGTTTCCTTCTTTATATTGAAGCCATTCAATCATTCAGAGTTCATCTTAGTATAGAGATTGAGATGTTCTAAACCTAATCTCTCCCATACTGTTTTCTAATGTTCTCCAGCAGTTTTTTAAAATATGGATTTTTGTCCTAAAAGCTGGAATCTTTGGGTTTACCATACACTGTCCTCCTGAGGTCATTTACCCCAACATGATTCCACTGATCCTACTTTCTGTCTCTTAATTAGTACCATATTGATTTGATGACCATTGCTTTAGAGTACAGTTAAAGATTTGATACAGTTAGGTCCCCATCCTTCACATTTTTTTCATTATTTCACTTGATATTCTTGATCTTTTCTTTTTTCTAATGAACTTTGTTATAGATTTTTTTTCTAATTTACTTAAGAAAGTTTCTTGATAACTTGCTAGATATGGCACTGAATAAGTAAATTAATTTGGGCAGAATTATCACTTTTATTATGTTTGCTCTTGAACCCATAAGCAATTAATCTTTTCCAATTGTTCAGATCTAGTTTTAATTGTATGGAAAGTGTTTTTAGTTGTGTTGATATTATTTCTGTGTTTGTCTTGGCAAATAGGTTCCTAAGTATTTTATATTGTCTAGGGAGATTTTAAATGGAATTTCTCTTTCTAACTCTTGCTGCCTGGATGTGTTGGAAATATATGGAAATGATGATGATTTATGTGGGTTAATTTTGTATCCTGCAACTTTGCTAAAGTTGTTGATTACTTCTACTATCTTTTTTGTTGATTTTCTAGAATTATTTTAGTAGACCATTACATTATCTGCTAAGAGTGATAACTTGGTCTCCTCATTGTGTATTCCTTATATCTATACCTATACTTTCTTTTTCTTCTCTAATTGCTACTACTAGTGTTTCTAGTTCCATGTTAAATAATAGAGGTGATAATGGGCATACTTGTTTCACTCCTGTTCTTATTGGGAAGCCTTCTAATTTGTCCCCATTGCAGA
The DNA here is from genome assembly GCF_016433145.1 of Gracilinanus agilis. Taxonomy (NCBI): domain Eukaryota; kingdom Metazoa; phylum Chordata; class Mammalia; order Didelphimorphia; family Didelphidae; genus Gracilinanus; species Gracilinanus agilis. Next base: position 73,591,440 of record NC_058131.1, read on the forward strand.
TGATGCATGCTGATGGTGTTAAATGTATACTGTTTATTATTTTTAGGAAAGGTCCTTCTATTCCTCTACTTTCTAGTGTTTTCAATAAGAATGAGTGTTCTATTTTGTTAAAGGCTTTTTCTGCATCTATTGAGATAATCATGGTTTTCATTTGTTTGCTTTTTAACATGACAAATTATATGAAAAATTTTCCTAATATTGAACCATCCCTGCATTCCTGGTATAAATCCCACCTGATCATAATGAATAACCCTCGTAATCTCTTGCTGGAGTCTTTTTGCTAGTATTGTATTTAAGATGTTTGCTTCTATGTTCATTAAGGAGATTTGTCTATACTGTTCTTTTTCTGTTTTTGATTGACCTGGTTTTGGAATCAGTACCCTATTTGTGTCATGAAAGGAATTTGATAGAATTCCTTCTTTACTTATTTTATCAGATAGATTGAATAGTATTGGGCTTAGTTGTTCTGTCAGTGTTTGATAGAATTCACTTGTGAATCCATCTGGTCCTAGGGATTTTTTTTCTTTTTTTTTTTTATTTTAAACCCTTAACTTCTATGTATTGACTTATAGGTGGAAGAGTGGTAAGGGTAGGCAATGGGGGTCAAGTGACTTGCCCAGGGTCACACAGCTGGAAAGTGTCTGAGGCCGGATTTGAACCTAGGACCTCTCGTCTCTAGGCCTGGCTCTCAATCCACTGAGCTACCCAGCTGCCACCCTGGGGATTTATTTTTAAGGAGTGCTTTGATGGCTTGTTCAATTTTTTTTCTCATATGGAATTATTCTTTTTCTGTTTATCTGGGCAATTTATATTTTTTGTAAATATCCATTAATATCAATTAGATTCCCATATGTATTGTCATGTAATTAGGCAAAATAGTTTTTAATGATTGCCTTAATTTTCTATTAATTAGAGATGAGGTCTCTCTTTTCATCTTTGATATTGTTAATTTTGTTTTATTCTTTCTTTTTTATTAGATTAACCATTATTTTGTTTATTTTATTTGTTTTTTCTTCGTACCAGCTTCTAGCCTTATTTATTAATTCAATAGTTTTTTCACTTTTGATTTTATTAATTTCTCCTTTAATTTTTAGTATCTCTAATTTAGTTTTCATCTGGGAATTTTTAATTTGTTCACTTCCTAGTGTTTTTTTTTAATTTCCATGCCCAATTCATTGAACTTTGCCCTACTTAATTTGTTAATATATGCACTGAAGTATATAAATCTTCACCTGAGTACTGCTTTGGCTGCATCCCATAGATTTTGATAGGATGTCACATCATTGTCATTCTCTTCAAAGAATTTATTAATTATTTCTATGATTTCTTTCTTTAACTGATTTTGGAGAATCACATTATTTAATTTCCAATTAATTTTTGATTTCCCTCTCCATGTACCCTTACTAATTTTTATTTTTATTGCAGTATGATCTGAAAAGTTTGCTTTTATTATTTATCCTCTTTTGTACTTATTGCCATGTTTTTATGCCCTAGTGTATTATAAGTCATTGTGAATGTACCATGTGCTGCTGAAAAGAAGGGTATTCCTTTTTGTCCCTGTTTATTTTTCTCCACATATCTATGAAATCTATTTTTTTAAGATTTCTTTCATATCTCTTACCTAGTTCTTATTTATATTTTGGTTTCATTTATCTAGACTTGGAAGAGGAATGTTCAGATCTCCTATTAGTATAGTTTTATTATCTATTTCCTCCTTAAGCTCCACTAGTTTTTCCTTTACAAATCTGGATGGTATACCACTTGGTGCATGCATGTTGAGCACTGATATTTCCTCATTATAGATACTGCCATTTATCAAGATATAATGACATTCCCTGTCTCTTTTAACTAGATCTCTTTTTACTTTGGCTTTGTCAGATATCATGATTTTTACTCTTGCCTTCTTTTCTCAGTTGATTTTCAATAGATTTTTGTCCAGTTTTTTACCTTTATACCATGTGTGTGACTACCTGCCTCAAGTGTGTTACTTGTAGACAATATATGGTAGAATTTTGCTTTTTAATCCACTCTGCTATTTGCTTCTGTTTTATGGATGAGTTCATCCAATTCACTTTCAAAGTTATAATTACCACCTGTGTATTGCCCAACATTTTGATTTCCTCTCCACATACTGCCCTTTCTTCTTTTGCTATTTCCTTTTAGACCAGTTCACTTAATCCCCACCCTTATTTAATTCCCTTTCTACCTCAACCCATTTTATTCTCCTCTTATTATTTTAGGGTCTATTTTAATTATTTCCCCCCCTCTCTTCTCCTCCCTTTTTATACTGGACACCTCATCCCTCTTCACCCCTATGTTTTTTCCCTTCTCACATTGACTGTAGAATGAGATAGAATTTGCTACCTCAGTGAATCCAGCTGCTCTTCTCTCTCAGAATTGATTCCACTGAGAGTAAGTTTTAAGTATTACCTTTTAACACTCTCTTCTTCTCATTCTTATAATAGTATTCTTCCCCTCCCTTTCCCATTTTTCTTATTTCTTCAATTTTCTCTTGGTGCCATCTTCTATTTCCTCCTCTATTCTATTTTTGCATATAATCTTAGACCACTTAGTGCGCCAACCTCTACCTATGAATAATTCTTCTAAATACTATCATAGTAAATACAATTTGTGAGTGTTACAAATAACATTTTTCCATGTAGGAATATAACCTTAAAGAAACTCTTAAAGAAAAAAAATGAAAAAAAAATTTTTTTCCCTTTCCTCTCTCTTATTTACCTTTTCATATTTCTCTTGATTTTTGTGTTTGGATTTCAAATGTTGCCTTTACTTCTGGTATTTTCTTTACAAATACTTGGTAATCTTCTATTTTGTTGAATGTCCATACTTTCCACTGGAATTGGCAATGTTGGTTTTTTCCTTCCCTTCCTAGCCAGCAGTCTAAGTGAGGAGGGCAGGCTCTCTGTATATCTAGCTAAGGAGTGGGCTTTTGCCTGAAGCTATTTTTCAAGCCTCTGTTGTTTCTAGTGTGTTTCACCCCTCTCTGCTCTACCTCTGAGCCCCAGGTTCTTGTTCCACAGCCTCCTGGGGTCCCAAGTTTAGCTGTTTTCAGCAGTATGTCCTTGAAGCTCTTAGCCAGTTCCTGACAAATCTAGTGATTGCCCTGAGCTCACTCTTATTATGGCAAGCTTGCCTTGACTTTGGTGCCATAGGTGGGTTGGGGGGTGATTGATCTTCTCACACTTTGGTGGGAGCTATTTCACCCTCTTATAGTGTGGAAATGCCCAAATCCCATCTACCTTCAATGCTGCACCCTACTTTGGAGTCTCATTGCTCATCTAATCTTATTTTTGTTGTTTTGTGGTACTCTATATCAGGTTGTAGTGAGGAGAAGAAGAGCCCTGTCTCTACACTGCAGGCATCTTAACCCATAAGTTCCCACCCTTTCTCATTTTAATGGAAGGAGCTCCAATTTTTATAGGATCAATGGTTGATTTCTACAAATGCCTGAAAACCTCTGCAATAAATATATTGAAAATATTCTTTAGAAAGATATCAATTGAGCTTGTTGAGAACTAAAAAGACAGAAGGGATACCAAAACAAAGAACTAGCTGTGAAGGAAAGTAATAGGGTCATGGACAGATTAACAGCCTCTCATTGGCTAAGAAACAAATAATTTGTGAAAAAATATCATTGAGAGTTACCATTGTTACTCTGTTTTTATGGCATAACAGTATCACATAATTTTAGAGATGGAATGTATGACAGATTCCATTTATTCAAAATCATATCTGTTCTAGAATATCCTCTGCCACATCTCTTCGAGGAATAATAAATAAAAAGTAGCAAATGTATATTACATTAAACATGAAATTTTATTTACATATGTATTTCATTTGATCTCACAACAACTCTAAAAGGTAGGTACTCTTTTCATTATTGCCATTTTACAGATGAGGAAACAGAGGGTGACCTTGGTTAAGTCCATTGATTTATTCACATAGCTGGAAATTATCTAGTTCAGGTTATGAACTTAAATCCCAAATTCAGCAATTCAACAATCTGGATTTAGCCTGATTATATATATTTCAAATAAAGGTTGTGAAAATTTTCAAACCTCCATGGAGGTGAACCCTCTCCTTTTAAAAATTAGCACAATTATTCCTTAAAAACTATAATTATAAGAGTGTATTTTTTCATTTTATAAAGCCTAAATTTCCATTTCTTTTAATTTTAGTACATTCATATCACTATGGATAATCATATTAGGCAGAATTAAAAGGCAAAAATTTATGAGTTCTGCCTTTGGAAGTATACTTTTCCTTTTTAAATTTATCTAGAATATTTTCCCATGGTTACATGATTCATAATTATTTTTCAACTCTCTTCCCTCCCACACCCAGAGCTGACAAGCAACTCCACTGGGTTATACATGTATCATTGTTCAAAACTTATTTCCGTATTATTCGTATTTACAGTAGAGTGATCTTTTAACATCAAAACCTTAATCATATCTCCATTGCACCATGTGATCATATGTTTTCCTTCTGCATTTTTGTTCTCACGGTTCTTTCTCTGGATGTGGATAGCATTCTTTTGAAGAGGGATGGCATTCTTTTTCATAAGTTCCTAGGGTTTATTCTGGATCATTGTATTGCTTCTGGTAGAAAGGTCTATTATATTAAATATTGCCAAAATGTTTTAGTTTCTGTGTACAATGTTCTCCTGGTTCTGCTCTTTTTGTTCTGCATCAATTCCTGGAGGTCTTTCCAACTCACATAGAAATCTTCCAGTTTATCATTCCTTTTAGTACAGTAATATTCATCAACTTCAGATACCATAATTTGTTTAGCTATTCCCAAATAGATGGACACCAACTCATTTTCCAATTTTTTTTTGCCACCAGAAAGAGTGTGGCTACATATATTTTTGTACAAGTATTTTTCCTTATTATTTCTTCAGGATTCAAACTCAGTAGTGGTATGGTTGGATCAAAGAGCAAGCATTCTTTTATAGTCCAAATTGCCCTCCAATTCACAAATCCAGAAGCAGTGTATTAGTGTATCAATTTTGCCACATCTCCTCAAACATTTATCACTTACTTTTCTGCCATATTGGAAAGTCTGCTAGGTATGAGGTGGTACCTGAAAGTTGTTTTAATTTTCATTCTTCTAATCAGGGGGGATTTGGAACACTTTTTCATGTGATTATTGATAGTTTTGATTTCTTCATATGAAAACTGCCTTTTAATATCCCTTGACCATTTATTGATTGGTTAATGGCTTGAATTTTTTTGTAATTTGATTAATTCCTTACATATTTGGGAAATTACACATTTGTCAGAGGTTTTGTTATCTCCCCACCCCCAGGTTTGTTGTATTCCTTCTAATTTTGGTTGCATTGGTTTTGTTTGTTCAAATCCTTTTAAATTTAATATAATCAATATCATTCATTTTACATTTTGTAATGTTCTCTATCTCTTGCTTTGTCTTAAATTCCTTCATTTCTCATAGATCTGGCATGTATGCTATTCTATGTTCCCCTAATATATTTGTGATTTCAATCTTTATATTTAAGATATTTACCCATTTTGAATTTATCTGGATATGTTGTAGGGTGTGAGATGTTGACCTAAACCTAATTTTTCCCATACTGTTTTCCAATTTTCCCATTAGTTTCTGTCAAATAGTGAGTTCTTGTCCCCAAATCCAGGATCTTTGGGTTTATCAAAAATTATCTTGTTGAGGTCATTTAACCATAATCTATTTCACTAATTCACCCTTCTTTCTCTTAGCCACTACAATAGGATTTTGATGGCCACTTCTTTATACTACAATTTAAGATTTGATGCTCCTATGTCCCCATCCTTCACATTTTTTTCATTATTTCCCTTGATATTCTTGATCTTTTTTCTTTCAGATGAACTTTGTTATATATTTATAAATTTATGAAAATACTTATTGATAGTTTGATCTATATGACAGTGAATAAGTAGATTAATTTGAGTTGGATTGTCATTTTATTATGTTAGCTTATCCTACCCATGAGCAATTAATGTTTCTCCAATTATTTAGATCTAATTTTAATTGTGTAAAAAATGTTTTGTAGTTGTGTTCTTATAATTCCTGTATTTGTCTTGATAGATTCCTAAATATTTCATATTGTCTAGAGTGATTTTAGTTGGAGTTTCTCTTTCTAACTCAAGCTGATGAATTTTGTTGGAAATATATAGAAATGCTGATAATTTATGTGGATTTATCTTTTACCCTGAAACATTACTATAGTTGTTAATTATTTCTACTAGTCTTTCAGTTGATTTTCTAGAATTCTTTAAGTATGCCATCATATCATCTGCTAAAGAGTGATAGTGTAGTTTCTTCATTGTCTACTTTAATCCATCAATTTATTTTTCTTCTCTCATTGCTATTACTAGCATTTGTATTACAATATTAAATAATAGTGATAATGGGCATCCTTGCATCATTCATGATCTTATTGGGAACCCTTCTAACTATTCCATTGGAGATGATATTTTCTAATGGTTTTAAATACTTGCTGAGTGCTGTATTTTGTCAAAGGCTTGTTCTGCATCTATTGAGATAATAACATGATTTCTGTAGGTTTGATTATTGATATGGTCAATTAAATGGATTATTTTCCTAATATTAAGCCATCTCTGCATTCCTGGTATAAATCCCACCTGGTTATAGTGGATAATCCTTGTGATAACTTGTTGCATTCTTTTTTGCTAGTATGTTATTTAAGATTTTTGTATCTATGTTCATTAAGGAGATTGGTCTGTAGTTTTTTTTTTCTCTGCTTTCAGCCTGCATGTCTTTGGAATAAATAGGTTCTGTGATATCTTGATTGTAGTTTCTTGTATTTCAATGTTTTCTTTCTGACTGCTTGAAGAATTTTTTCCTTTGCTTCATGGTTCTTGAATTTAGCTATTACATTCCTGGAAGCTGTCATTTGAGGATTTCTTTCTGGAGCTGATCTGTGAATTCATTCCATTTAAATTTTATTTTCTTGTTCAAGGATTTCTTGGCAGTTTCCTTTGACAACTTCTTTTAGTGTGATGTCAAATTATTTTTCTTGATCATGCTCATCAGGTAGTCCAAAGTTTTTCAATTGTCTCTCCTTGATCTATTTCCTATGTCAGTTGTTTTTTCAATAAGATATTTCTTGTTTTATTCCGTTTTTTCCCATTCCTTTGATTCTGCTTTATTGTTTCTTAGTTTCTCATTAAATCATTAGTTTCCATATGATCAATTGTGTTTTTAAGGCCTGATTTTCCTCTGTCGGTTTTTGGTTCTCCTACTTTATTTGGCCTGTTTCTTCTTGCATCACTTCATTTCTTTTTGCATCACTTTCCTTTCTCTTTCCCACTTTTCCTCTGCCTCTAAGTTGATTTTTGAAATATTTTTGAGTTCTTCCACAATCTGTGTCAAATCTATATTTTTCTTTTGGGTCTTGCATGTGTTTCCTTTGATTTCACTGTTCCCTTCTATGTTTGTACCTTGCTTTTAGTCCCCATAAAAATTTTTAGAATTAGGTGCATTTTTTGTTGTTTGTTCATTTTTCCTATCTAATTATGGGTAGGCTATGGATGATGTGATTGTCTGAGGGTAGAGAGATCTGAGAGCCCCCTCGCCCTACTGATTCAATTGACCCTTAAGATACCAATAGTTTAAATACTTGCCTCAGGCTTTGTGTAACCTTTTGATCTCACTCTGATATTGATCAGGTCTGGGGCTGATCAAATTCTATCCACAGGATTATGCTCAAGTTTTTTTGTCTCACTGTGTACTTGGTCCAATCAGGTAGACCCTTGATTGTCCTATCTTGGAGTTCTGCCCTGTTCTTTAGGAAAAAAGTTCACTATATAGTACTTAGTACTATCAGCCAACCCAAAGTTTGAAGTGAGACCTTATCCCAAGCCCAGACTACAATTCCCTGGGCTAGGGATTCAGACTTCTCCACAGGTTTGAAATTTCATGGGGTATTGTTTGGCTTGTACCATTATTTGCCCAGGCAGGATCTCAGGGTCTGGATGTTTGCTTTAGTACAGGTTCCAAATCATGGACAGCAGATTTGGTATGTGATTGTTCTTGGCTTGCTCTTTCCTCCTGGCTACAGCTTTTTGTTGGGTCAGTTATCTTATCACCCTAATGCCCCATATGTTCTTTGTCTACCATTTGGATCTCTCTTTTCTTGAAAGTTGTTTCATTCTGTCTCCTTGTTGGTTCCCTCACTCCTGTATTTGTTTGTGGCAATATTTTCATCTTGGTCAGAGAGGATTCTCATGGTGGCACACAGCTACTCTGGATTATTCTACCATCTTGGCTCCACATCCAGAAGTCTGGAATTATAGTTTTCAAGCACTAATGCCTTGGGATTATGTCCCAAATTAGACAAAGACAATTTGCTAACAATGAATTGGAGATTGGAATCCCAGCAGTGCAGAAGGAAAAATTATTCTCCTGTGTGACTAATAGACATATCTAATATCATTATGCCAAGAGAAAGTGAAAGGTACATATACCATGGACAGAGTCAATCACCTGTAGTTAAAAGAAATAAAATTATATAAATCAGATGCCAGTTTTAACAGACAAAAAACACACATAATTGTGTGGCAGTTGTATCCACCTAAAATAAAGTATGTGGAAGATTAGCAGTCCCACTTTCCTAAGGTCTTTTTATTTACTTTAACATTTCAGGTGCTTGACTGAATGGACTTAATAAAAAATGTAGAATGATCACATCTGGACTGAGATGACATGATGTGAAGTGAAATGGACACAACCCAAAGAACATTATACATAGTAACAGCAATATTTTGTGTGAATCAACTATGTAAGACAACTCAGACTATCAGAAAGGCGAAGATCCAAGACAGCTTAAAGGAACTCATGACCAAAAAGGCTATCCACCACCACAGACAATATCAATAGAATACGAATGTAAATGGAAACATAGCATTTCTCACCTCATTTCGTTCATGGGATTTTTCCCTACAAAAAAATTATGTGTATTTTCATACAAAATAAATCTGAAACATGTATTGCATGATGTCACATATATTAATACCATATTATCTGATTTCTCAGGGAGGAAGGGGGAAAGGAAGGGAGGGAGAAAACATAGATCTCAAAATGTCAGAAAATAATTATTAAAATTGTATTCATGGGCAGCTGGGTAGCTCTGTGGAGTGAGAGTCAGGCCTAGAGACAGGAGGTCCTAGGTTCAAACCTGGCTTCAGCCACTTCCCAACTGTGTGACCCTGGGCAAGTCACTTGACCCCCATTGCCCACCCTTACCAATCTTCCACCTATGAGACAATACACTGAAGTACAAGGGTTTAAAAAAATTTTTAAAAAATTGTATTTATATGTAAAAAGTTAGAGTGAGTGTTTAAAAATAAACAATTTAAAAAAGAAAAATAAAGACTGGAGAATTTTATTAGAGGGAAACATATAAAAGGTCATCATCATCTGAACAATTAAAAGTTTACCAATGTCCTTAAATTATGGTGTTCAAGTGAATATGATACAAAAGAAATATAGACTCACAAGTAGTAAGTAATAAAGACTGAACTCAAGTCAATGTTTTTTGGTACCAGTTACCATAGTATTTTTTAAGAAATCAAAAGTCTACTAATGAATATCAGAAAATATAAAAAACATCCATGATAAATAACATCAGCACAGTGATATCCCTCAATCTTTTTTTTCATTTTCTAATCTGATTTTAAAATGGAAAAAGTTCTTGATTAAAATAACTATCTGTGCTAGCAAGGGTGTTAGTGTTTGTGATTGTACATTCTTTTAAAATAAAGATTTTTAACCTGGACTTTTTGGACCCCACAACGTTACTGGGTCAATGAAAAAATTTAAGAGGATTAGTGAGTTTACTTAGAGGTGAATACATTACATCTATATTTTCACTGAGCTGTGGTTTTGTTTGCTGTTCTAGATATTTTATCTTATATAAAATATTATCTGAAAAGGAGTCCATTGGATTTACCACACTGTGGCAAAAGGGTCCATTGTACAGAAAAAGGTTAAGAACAATGGTGCTAAATATTTGCTTGAAAGCTATATATGAAATCATCAATTCTACTCTGAGGTCATGAAGGATCTAAAAGGTCAACTAATCCAAATAATAAACTTTTTAAAAATTATATATTACTTTAATCATAGTACAGAGACAGAAAATGGTTTTTTTAAAAAAACCATCTTCATTAATTTTCTAAAATTGGATCAGAAAATCTCATTTTGAGAATTGGAAGCAAACTCACATTTCCAACACTTATAGTAGAATCTTTTAATATTTGAGGTAACAGGAGGATAGGGATTAAACTTGTTATACAATTTATATAGAGAACTGACAAATGAATAAACTCCTTCTACTAAAGCAGGTTGGTATTCTCTCAACTTATATTCTTAGAGATTTGACTAGAGTAGTAGTAGGTTAATTGATTTGCCCAGGGCACACAGTGAGATATGACACAGGTAGGACTTGATTCCAGGTTTTCCCTTCTCTGAATCTAGCTCCCTAATGGGGTTCACACTTTGTGTTTTACTCTTCAGATCATTTGCCTACTAATTGCCAGGATAAGCATTTGAAATGGGTTATTTTATTTCTTATTAAGTAATATTTCCACTATATTATACTACAATTAGAATGCTATCTCTTATAGATGATGATCAGTTAATGTGACATTGACCACTTTGAAAAAAGACCATTTTGTATTCTCACACTCATCAGTACAGGTTATAACTTATACTTGCCTTCTTATTTATGTGCAGTTCTTGTCCATGTTCATAGATTCTCCTTGAAGAATTTATCCAGTGTCATGGAAGGCAAGCATGCTTTGGTCAGTGTGCAAGAACTAGTACTTCAGAATAATAAATAATTCTGTACAGGGCACATTTTTCAGTTTATTCTTCTTATTAACATTTTCTCCATTGCTTTTTTGTCTTAAAATTAGATGGTCTTGGGGCAGCTGGGTAGCTCAGTAGAGTGAGAGTCAGGCCTAGAGACAGGAGGTCCTAGGTTCAAACCCGGCCTCAGCCACTTCCCAGCTGTGTGACCCTGGGCAAGTCACTTGACCCCCATTGCCCACCCTTACCAATCTTGCACCTATGAGACAATACACCAAAGTACAAGGGTTTAAAAAAAGTAAAAAAAAAATGAAACACTATTAAAAAAAAATTAGATGGTCTTCAAAACAATGAATCAATTCTTAATGTATTCATTTCTAAAGTGCACATACACATCCTGAAAAATTTAAATATCAGGACTTGAAGGTCTCTTTGAACAGGCTTGAACACATGTATGCTTGAAAGGATATTTTTACAACCTATACATATGCACTTCTTTGTATATGCGTATGTAAATACATACATGTGCATGTCTGTTCATGTATATATGTGAAAATATATATGCATATATATGGTAGATAATTGTGGTATGTATATGCCATCTATGTGAATACATTATGGAATACAATGTACTTCGTGGCTGTTTTCCTCTCATTCCTGGCTTTTTTTCAAATTATAGATACTATTATAATAATAAATTAAATATTCAATCCAAGAAAAATATATAGTTAAAAAAGAGACACTTTTACCTCTCTTTTTAAATAGAGATTGGCAAATAATTTATTAAAATTAAAACCAAAAGAAACAGTGTACTATAATAATACCTTTTTTAAAGATGCTATTTGAGCCCTATTCAGTCCATGTTCTGCTTCCTTGGATGATAATGGCAAAGTGGAGGGAAAGAGTTAGTGGATGCTGAGAGAGGCATCTTTTTATAAAGGATAGGGCAATGGACTTGAAGTTAGGAAAGTTGTGGTCAAAATATTAATTTTGACATTTATGTCTGGGTTTGGGCAGCTAGGTGGCAAAGTGGATAGAGTTGTATATCTGCAATCAGGAAGGATCATTTTCCTGAGTTCAAATCAGACCTCAGGCATTCACTATTTATGTGATCCTACGTAAGTCATTTAACCCTGTTTGCCTCAGTTTCATAATCTGTAAAAAAGAGCTGGAGAAGTCAATGGCAACCTTTCTAATATCTTTGCCAAAAAACCCCAAAACAAACAACTTCAAACTGAATGACAAACATGATTGAATGACTAGACGACAATAAGAGTTGCTGTTACATTGAATGAGCCACTTAAGACCTCAGTTTCCTTATTTATAAAATAAGACTAGTAATAACATGGAACTTATTCATATTTATTAAATGAATAGCCATTCCCCTGTGAATAATATGAGCAAACTATTTTCAGGGTAGAGAATATAAGCTATGACCTACTTTATGAAGAAAATTATTTAGAGTAGGAGTGTCAGCTCAGATTTGGAGCTGCAAGTGCAACAGAAATCCAAACTGCATTCATAGCCAAAGAAAATTGGAAATGCCTAACAAAATAAAATAAAAAAACAACACATCTTGTCAATTTCTGTTTTTCTGAGTAATGATCCGTTTCTATTTGATTTTGACCCCACTGCTGTATAGCATTCTAAATTGGAAAAATGCAAATTAAAACTAACTTGAGACTTCACCTGATACCTATCAGACTAATTATGGTAACAAAAGCAAAAAAAAAAATAACAATTATTTAAAGGTATGAAAGAAAACAGTACCTTGTATGTAGTTAATAGATGTACTATTCATCCAGCCATTATGAATAGCAACTTGGAGTAGGCCACCTAACATTATTATTAAACGGTGCACACCCATTGACTCTGCTATAACTCTTTTAGCCCTATACTCAAATGAGATCAAAGGATGAACATGATCTAAAAACAATAAAAAATAATCATAGCTATACTTTGTGTTATAACTTCAAACTAGAAACTAAGGGAAAATTTATAAACACATGTCAATGAGAAAAGAGAGAAACAAAAATAAAACAAACAAAAACAACAAACTTCCTAGATTACAAAATTCCTGTGAGGATCAAATGATATAATGCACATGAGGTGCTTCCTAAGATAATTTTAAACCATTACTAAATACTAAGAAATTGACGAATGTCACTAAAATGCTCCAGATGTTCTATGATTTTATTGATATGAGTATTGAACAAAAAGATTCAAGTTACCACTCTGCCATGTTTGACCTTCTTGAATGAACCTTGTTGGTGTTTTTTCCACAAATATGCAACCATAGAACAATCCACCATATTGAAGAGATGGAGTGCAGCTTCCTGAAATTATTCTAAGATCGTAAGAATAACAGTGGACATCAGATGCTATCTATTGATCATTCCTCTCTCTAACTACATGGCTGTGCTATCTTTTTCAGTTTTAAATTCATATGGTTATATATTTATTTTTTACATTGTTTCTCTACAAATTCTAATTTGTAATAAGTTTTATCCTACTTGTGACCACCATGAGCTTTTTGGGTGATATCTTTGTAGACATACATGTTTCAAACTAGAGTCATATGAAATCTCTTCAATTGTATTGGTATTTTAAAAATATGAATTATACTTTTATGGAGATCAGGGTCCTTGAAATAATTTTACATTTTTTCAAAAGTCTTGGCATACATGCATGAATATGTTGAATGTATGTATATATCTATGTAAGTGTTTATTAATTTTATGTATGTATAGACTATATAACACCTTAATCAAAATATTTGAAAATACATAAATACATGTGTTTGATGTATGCATATGAAAACATGTCAATATACTTGTATGTTGTTGTATATATGCATGCATATATAAATACTAATTGAGAAAATTTAAAAGATTTTTCATAAAATGGCATATCATAGTTTAGACCAGTAATTCCCAAAGTCAGTGCCACTGCCCTGTGGTTGGTGCTGCAGCAATACGGGGTGGGCTGTGATGGCCACAGGTGCATTTGGGGGCAGTGAATAACTGTTAGGGGGCAGTGATAGTATGTGACAGGGGGAGCTAAGTAATATTTTTTCTGGAAAGGGGCGGTAGGTCAAAAAAGTTTGGGAACCACTGATTTAGACAATAGGTAGGGATTTGTGTTCTTGTGTGGGTTTTGTTATTGATTGTTGTTGTTGCTGCTACTGCTGCTACTTGTTTTGTTTCATTCAATTTAATGTTGTATGACTGTAACATTTGTCATTTCATTAGTGTAGATATTTCCTGGTGAGCAGTTTTGAATATGGCAGATTAAGATGATCTTAGCAATTTATGATCTCTTTGACCCGGAGAAGCTAATTCAAACAGAACCAGTATGTGCCAGAGACAGAACATAAATCCTATTTTCCTCAATGATTCCAGCTCACTTTCTACTAAATAATACTCAGTCTCTGATCCCTGGCAATTAGAAAAGCTAAATATGTCCAAATGTTTTGCAAATTTTTATGTTTTTGTTGGAGGGTTTGATCATCATAGAGCTTGATCTAATCAGCACAATGCTATTTTAATCAGGATTACCTGAGAAACCTCATGATTTATAGAAATTCTCTTTTATATTTGGACTTTGTGCTGATCCTCTTGTTCTACTAGCACCATCATAGGTATTACTTAACATTTCAAAATGTTTATTAATAGTCAGTATATACACAAATGAATTATGATCTTTCTTCTATTAGAAAACTGGACCATTTCTTTGAGGTCGGGGAATATTTATATTTTTATTTTGATATCCTTAGCAGAAAGTACATTTACTAGAAGATAGTTGATGCTTAATAGTGAGTGATGATTATAAGTTTCAAAGAATTCTTTATAATCTTAACATACATTGAAAAACACCTTAATGGATGCTTCATAGGAAAAACTTTTACTCTGCTGAATCAATTTCTTTCTAAATAATCACGAAAAAATGAACATACAAAAATATTTTATTCTCTGTCTTCTAGGCAATTGTGTGATGATACAAGTATGGTCTTTAGTGGAATATACATATATATATATACACATATATATGTACACTATATATATATATATATTTAACTTGGAATAGCCTTATATTTATTCCCTTCAAATACCTTCATCAAGCATCCTCTTGATGGAATGAGTAGAATATATGCTTGCATGTATTTACATATATGTAGCTTGAATATATGTAAATGTATATATAATATTTTATATATAATATGTTTATGTAGTATAAGTACCAGCAGCCAACATTAATCACTATCAATTATCCCTCTCTCTGATTGGGACAAATAAGACCTTAGGATGTCAGGAGAAATACAGGTTAAAATAATTTCTCTTGGAAAATTATAAAGGACATTAGCTTTGGTGGTCACAGTTTGAATTATAATTCTGTTAGGAAAGTAGATTAGGACTATCTTGTCTAAATATCTTATCTATATTTCATATAGAAGTAAGCTGAAGTTCAGAGAGATTAATTAGCTTGACTGATATCATAGGCATATTACCAAAGGTAGGATTTGATTCCCAAACTCTTGATGCCAGCACCAATTTTATTTGCATCGAACCATAATCGGTGAATTTTGGCAATTGGTTTAAAATTTCTGAGCTTTTGTCTTCCTTTTGTAAAATGATAATATATGCTATGTTTCTTTGGGTTATTTAAAAATATAATATATAAATCTATGACCTTCTCTGTTTTATATTTACTTCCAATGATACCATCAATAATTTTTAAATTTTGCTTCTAGTTGATTATGCTAAATTACATGCTATGTAAAGCAGCAGCATGGGAAAATAGATGAAACATTCATATATGATGATCTTTAAAGCAAACCTAAGAGCTCCTCTTGAGGCCCCTGAATTACAGAAATTGTGATAGAGTCTTTTGAGAGGTATAATGGTATAATTTAATTGCCCAATAGTACAAAAAATACCAGAAGAGTCAGGACTTTCCTACATCTGTGGCATCAGGACCAAGACTCTAAACTTCAATTTTTTCTTCTCTAAAGTGATCATAAAAAATATTTATATCACTTCCCTTTCATGGTTGTTATAAGATCTAGCAACTACATAGTACTTTAAAGATTGAAAAGTGCTTCAAATATGATCTAATTTTCTCCTTTAAGCTAGATGTTATCTACATCATCATAGAAATGAGCAAAGTGAGGTAGGGAGACTTGTCTCACATCACACAACTAGTAAATGTCTGAGATAGGATTTGAACTGAAATATTTTATGCCTCCGATTCCAGCACTCTGTCTACTATAATAATGAGGTGCCTATTTAATGATCAGATAGCAAAAAATCACTTCAATTATAAGAATTTACTCTTGAGAACATGAGGCATTTATTTTAGAAAAAGTATCTTCTTTTGTTATATTTTTGAAAATTGGTAAACATGTTAACAATCTTTATAGTTGGTAATATGTGTAACTTAAAAAAAAATAACTTTGCCTTCTGGCTTAAAATCCATTCTAAGGCAGAAGAATAATATGGGCTAGGCAATTGATGATAAGTGTCTTGTCCATGGACACACTGTTAGGTAGTTTCTGAGACCATATTTGAATCCAAGTCCTCCTGACTTCAGACAACTGTAAGAGGCATAGGTTTAAAAGTAGGTGTGTAGAGGTTGTGGGTTAAGATGGAGGCAGAGTAAGAAGCAGCTCTTAACCTCTCCTGACTGAAACACACAAAACTCCTCAAGGGGACATAAAAACAAGTCCAGACAAACGGAGGAACCCCACAACAGGGCACAGCGTGGAAGGTACGTGGAATCGAGACATTTCCAGGCTATAAAGGGCTCTCACTAAATCGCGGGCTGAGCAACCACCCCACCCCCACCCCCTCCACACACAAAATCTATAGCTCTGAAGCCAGCTAAAAAGAAATAGAGCAAGTTTGGGGCACCCATCGAGTCATTGGCAGCTCCGGGGCCTGTTCCTGAGAGCAGCAAGATTTAGGACACCAATAAGCCAGAGAACGCAAACGAAATCTGAGTGTGAGGGCAGAGAGTGGATGCCCAGCACAGAGCGCACAGGCACTGATGGAGGCATGGGTGGAGGCAGACACAGTCAGGAACTAAAGCTCTGAAAACCTGAGTGGGGAACCAGTGCAGACCAGTATACGACTGTGGAAGCAGCGCCCTGAGACTTGTAAAGGAACCTCCTGCAGAGGAGCAAGCAAGGGGGTCCACTAGGGGGCTTGACCTTGGAAAAAACCAGAACTCAGACCTCAGGAACCAATAGACCTCGGACAGACACTGAGCGCGAGGATAAACCTGAGAAGCTGCTGGGCTAATGATGGCTACCCAACCTCAGGAAACTCAGAAGAGAAAGAATAACAACAAGAAAAAGAAGCCTTTAACACTCGACAACTTTTACACAAAGAAAATACAGACAACCAAGCAAACAGAGGAGGAGAACAAACAAGCATCTGGACCCTCCTCAAATAAGGAAAACTCCTCACAAGCTATGGAAGAGTTCAAAACTGAGATTTTGAGGAAAATGGAAGAGATCTGGCAAGAAAATAACTGTTTAAAAGGTAAAATCTTGCAAATGAACACCAGAAATGCCCAGATTGAAAAGGAATTCCAGAATTATGGCCGAAAACCGAAAGATTATAGCCGAAAATCAATCCCTAAAGGCTAGAATAGAGCAATTGGAAGCTAATGATCTCTCAAGACAACAAGAACAAATAAAACAAAGTCAAAAAAACAGAAAAAATAGAAGGACACATGAAATATCTCAATGAGAGAGTGACAGACCAAGAAAACCGGTCTAGAAGAGACAATTTGAGAATAATTGGTCTTCCAGAAAAACCAGAAATTAATAGAAACCTGGACTCCATACTAAAAGAAATTATTCAGCAAAATTGCCCTAAAGTCCTACAACAAGAGGGCAATATAGACATTGAAAGGATTGATAGAACACCCACTACATTCAACCCAGAGAAGAAATCGGTTAGAAATATTATTGCCAAATTCAAAAGCTTTCAAGCAAAAGAAAAAATCTTACAAGAAGCCAGAAAGAGACAATTCAAATATCAAGGAGCACCAATCAGGATCACACAAGATCTGGCAGCCTCCACGCTAAAAGACCGTAAGGCTTGGAATACGATATTCAGAAAGGCAAGAGAGCTGGGCCTGCAACCACGGATCAACTACCCATCAAAATTGACTATATATTTCCAGGGGAAAGTATGGGCATTCAACAAAATTGAAGACTTCCAGGTATTTGCACAAAAAAGACCAGGGCTAAATGGAAAGTTTGACATCGAACCACAAAAATCGAGAGAAACCTGAAAAGTTAAATAAGATACAGAGGGGTTAGAAAGAAAACTTATAATTTTTAAATTTGCCTTTTTAAGGGCTTCAGTGAGATCTAATTATCTGTATTCCTATGTAGATAAATGTTATGTTTAATTCTCTGTAGTGAACTCTATTCACTATTATAATATTCACTATTATAGTAATCAGAAGAATAATTCACACGGTGAGGATGGAACACTAAATAATCTAAGATGGCGTGGGGGATGGGAAAGAGGGGGTAAATAGCAGGGAACACCAAGAGAAACTTGAGTGAATAAGAAAATAGAGTATTCTATTACACACAAAGAGGGCATGGGAGGGAGAGGGGACGAATACTATTATAAGAAGGAGAGGAAGAGAGCATTAAGAGGTAATAATCAAACCTTACTCTTAGTGTAATCAACCCGGAGAGGGAAGAGTAGCTTTATTATCCATTGGGATAAAAAACTCTATCTAACCCTACTGAGAAAGTCAGAAGGGATAAACCAAGGGGAGCAGGGGAGTGGGAAGGTCAAAAAAGGGAGGGGAGAAGAGGGAGGGAATTCTTAAGGCCTTTAAAAACAAAAAGAGGGGGAAAATAAGGGAGGGGGTAGAAAGGGAAGTTAATCAAGGGAGGGGATAAGGGATAGGGTCTTAATAGCAAACGACTGGTTTTAAAGGAAATAGTTTAAGGAGAAGGGGTAGGAATGGGGGAGGATTTGAAAATGTCAGCAAATGCACAACTGATGATTATAACTTTGAATGTGAATGGGATGAACTCGCTCATAAAACGGAAGCAAATAGCAGAGTGGATTAGAAACCAAAATCCCACCATATGTTGTTTACAAGAAACACATATGAGGCGGGTGGACATACACAAGTTTAAGGTTCAGGGTTTGAGCAAAATCTTTTGGGCGTTAAATGAGAAAAAGAAGGCAGGAGTGGCTATTATGATTTCTGACAAAACCAAAGTAAAAATAGATATGATTAAAAAAGACAGGGAAGGTCATTACATCCTGATTAAAGGCAGTATAAACAATGAGGAAATAACACTGCTCAATATGTATGCACCAAGTGGCATAGCACCCAAATTCATAAAGGAGAAATTGGCAGAGCTCAAGAAGGAAATAGATAGTAAAACCATACTAGTGGGAGATCTAAACATTCCTCTGTCAGATCTAGATAAATCAAACCGAAAAATAAATAAGAAAGAGGTAAGAGAGGTGAATGAAGTCCTAGAAAAATTAGATCTAATTGATATGTGGTGAAAAATAAATAGGGACAAAAAGGAATACACCTTCTTCTCAGCTGCACATGGCATATTCACAAAGATTGATCATGTAATAGGGCATAGAATCATTGCAAACAAATGCAAAAGGGCAGAAATAATAAATGTAACCTTCTCAGATCATAATGCAATAAAAATAATAATTAGTAAGGGCACTTGGACAGGAAAATCAAAAACTACTTGGAAATTAAATAATATGATTCTTCAAAACCAATTTGTCAAAGAAGGAATCATAGAAACAATCAACAATTTCATTGAAGAAAATGACAATGATGAGACATCCTAACAAACTATGTGGGATGCAGCCAAGGCAGTACTCAGGGGGAAATTTATATCCTTCAGTGTATATATTAACAAATTAAGGAGGGCAGAGATCAATGAATTGGGCATGCAACTCAAAAAATTAGAAAGTGAGCAAATTAAAAATCCCCAGATGAAAACTAAATTAGAAATACTAAAAACCAAGGGAGAAATTAATAAAATCGAAAGTAAAAGAACTATTGAATTAATAAATAAGACTAGAAGCTGGTACTTTGAAATACAGATAAAATAGACAAAGTACTGGTCAATCTAATGAGAAAAAGGAAAGAAGAAAACCAAATTGATAGTATCAAAGATGAAAAGGGAGACCTCACCTCTAATGAAGGGGAAATTAAGGCAATCATTAAAAACTATTTTACCCAATTATATGGCAATAAATATAACAATTTAGGAGATATGGACGAATATTTACAAAAATATAAACTGCCTAGAATAACAGCAGAAGAAATAGAATACCAAAATAATCCCATATCAGAAATAGAAATTGAACAAGCCATCAAAGAACTCCCTAAGAAAAAATCACCAGGGCCTGATGGATTCACAAGTGAATTCTATCAGACATTCAAAGAGCAACTAATCCCAATACAATACAAATTATTTGATATGATAAGTAAAGAAGGAGTCCTACCAAATTCCTTTTATGACACAAATATGGTACCGATTTCAAAGCCAGGGAGATCAAAAACAGAGAAAGAAAACTATAGACCAATCTCCCGAATGAACATAGATGCAAAAATCTTAAATAGAATACTAGCAAAGAGACTCCAGCAAGTAATTAAGAAGATCATCCACCATGATCAGGTGGGATTTATACCAGGAATGCAAGGTTGGTTCAACATTAGGAAAACCATCCACATAATTGACCATATCATCAGTCTAACAAACAAAAGTCACATGATTATCTCAATAGATGCTGAAAAAGCCCTTGACAAAATACAGCATCCATTCCTATTGAAAACACTGAAAAGTATAGGAATAGAAGGACCTTTCCTAAAAATAATAAACACTATATACCTAAAACCATCAACAAACATCACATGCAATGGGGATAAATTAGAAGCCTTCCCAATAAGATACCCATTATCACCTCTATTATTTAACATTGAACTAGAAAAGCTAGCAGTTGCAATTAGAGAAGTAAAAGAAATTGAACGTATCAAAGTGGGCAAGGAGGAAATTAAGCTATCACTCTTTGCAGATGATATAATGGTCTACTTAAAAAATCCTAGAGAATCAACTAAGAAGCTTGTAGAAATAATCAACAACTTTAGCAAAGTCGCAGGATACAAAATAAATGCACATAAATCATCAGCATTTCTATACATCTCCAACACACTAGAGCAGCAAGAAGTAGAAAGAGAAACACCATTTAAAATCACCCTAGACAATATAAAATACTTAGGAATCTACCTACCAAAACAAACACAGCAATTATATGAAAACAACTACAAAACACTTTCCAAACAAATAAAACTGGATCTAAACAATTGGAAAGCCATTGATTGCTCATGGGTAGGTCGAGCTAACATAATAAAAATGACAATTCTACCCAAATTAATTTACCTATTTAGCGCCATACCTATCAAGCTACCAAAAAACTTCTTTACTGAATTAGA